>NW_027650324.1:0-108423 GCF_965287045.1 Carcharhinus amblyrhynchos | reverse complement strand
GGCTGGAGACAGAGGGTGAGAAACAGGAGTCTGGAAACAGAGAGGCAGAAACAGGAGTCTGGAAACAGAGGGGCAGAAACAGGAGTCTGGAAACAGAGGGGGAGAAACAGGAGTCTGGAAACAGAGGGGCAGAAACAGGAGTGTGGAAAAGGAGGGGGAGAAACAGGAGGCTGGAAACAGAGGGGCAGAAACAGGAGACTGGAAACAGAGGGGGAGAAACAGGAGTCTGGAAACAGATGGTGAGAAACAGGAGTCTGGAAACAGAGGGGCAGAAACAGGAGTCTGGAAACAGAGTGGGAGAAACAGGAGTCTGGAAACAGAGGGGCAGAAACAGGAGTCTGAAAACAGATGGGGAGAGACAGGAGTGTGGAAAAGGAGGGGGAGAAACAGGAGGCTGGAAACAGAGGGGCAGAAACAGGAGACTGGAAACAGAGGGGGAGAAACAGGAGTCTGGAAACAGATGGTGAGAAACCGGAGTCTGGAAACAGAGGGGCAGAAACAGGAGTCTGGAAACAGAGTGGGGAGAAACAGGAGTCTGGAAACAGAGGGGCAGAAACAGGAGTCTGAAAACAGATGGGGAGAGACAGGAGTCTGTAAACAGAGGAGGAGAAACAGGAGTCTGGAAACAGAGGAGGAGAAACAGGAGGCTGGAAACAGAGGGGCAGAAACAGGAGGCTGGAAACAGAGGGGCAGAAACAGGAGTCTGGAAACAGAGGGGCAGAAACAGGAGTCTGGAAACAGAGCGGGAGAAACAGGAGTCTGGAAACAGAGGGGGAGAAACTGGACGCTGGAAACAGAGGGGCAGAAAGAGGAGTCTGGAAACAGTGGGGCAGAAACAGGAGCATGGAAACAGTGGGTGAGAAACATGAGTCTGGAAACAGAGGTGGGGAAACAGGAGTCTGGACACAGAGGGACAGAAACAGGAGTCTGAAAACAGAGGAGGAGAAACAGGAGTCTGGAAAAAGAGGGGGAGAAACAGGAGGCTGGAAACAGAGGGGCAGAAACAGGAGTCTGGAAACAGAGGGGCAGAAACAGGAGTCTGGAAACAGAGGGGGAGAAAAAGGGGTCTGGAAACAGAGGGGGAGAAACAGTAGTCTGGAAACAGAGGGGGAGAAACAGGAGGCTGGAAACAGAGGGGCAGAAACAGGAGCCTGGAAACAGAGGGGGAGAAACAGGAGTCTGGAAACACAGGGTGAGAAACAAAGTCTGGAAACAGAGGGGCAGAAACAGGAGTCTGGAAACAGAGGGGGAGAAACAGGAGTCTGGAAACAGAGGGGGAGAAACAGGAGTCTGGAATCAGAGGGGGAGAAACAGTAGTCTGGAAACAGAGGGGGAGAAACAGGAGTCTGGAAACAGAGGGGCAGAAACAGGAGTCTGAAAACAGAGGGGGAGAAACAGGGGTCTGCATACAGAGGGGGAGAAACAGGAGTCTGGAAACAGAGGGGCAGAAACGGGAGGCTGGAAACAGAGGGGCAGAAACAGGAGTCGGGAAACAGAGGGGCAGAAACAGGAGTCTGGAAACAGAGGGGCAGAAACAGGAGTCTGAAACAGAGGGGGAGAAACAGGCGTCTGGAAACAGAGGGGCAGAAACAGGAGCCTGGAAACAGAGGGGCAGAAACAAGAGCCTGGAAAACGAGGGGGAGAAACAGGAGTCTGGAAACAGAGGGGCAGAAACAGGAGACTGGAAACAGAGGGGCAGAAACAGGAGTCTGGAAACAGAGGGGGAGAAACAGGTGTCTGGAAACAGAGGGGGAGAAACAGGAGGCTGGAAACAGAGGGGCAGAAACAGGAGTCTCGAAACAGAGGGGCAGAAACAGGAGGCTGGAAACAGAGGGGGAGAAGAAGGAGTCTGGAAACAGAGGGGGAGAAACAGGAGTCTGGAAACAGAGGGGGAGAAACAGGAGTCTGGAAACAGAGGGGCAGAAACAGGAGGCTGGAAACAGAGGGGCAGAAACAGGAGTCTGGAAACAGAGGGGCAGAAACAGGAGTCTGGTAACAGAGGGGGAGAAACTGGTGTCTGGAAACAGAGGGCGAGAAACAGGAGGCTGGAAACAGAGGGTGAGAAACAGGAGTCTGGAAACAGAGCGGCAGAAACAGGAGTCTGGAAACAGAGGGGGAGAAACAGGAGTCTGGAAATTGATGGGGAGAAACAGGAGTCTGGAAACAGAGGGTGAGAAACAGGAGTCTGGAAACAGAAGGGCAGAAACCGGAGTCTGGAAACAGAGGGGCAGAAACAAGAGTCTGGAAACAGAGGGGGAGAAACAGGGGTCTGCAAACAGAGGGGGAGAAACAGGAGTCTGGAAACAGAGGGGCAGAAACAGGAGGCTGGAAACAGAGGGGCAGAAACAGGAGTCAGGAAACAGAGGGGCAGAAACAGGAGTCTGGTAACAGAGGGGCAGAAACTGGAGTCTGGAAACAGAGGGCGAGAAACAGGAGGCTGGAAACAGAGGGTGAGAAACAGGAGTCTGGAAACAGAGCGGCAGAAACAGGAGTCTGGAAACAGAGGGGGAGAAACAGGAGTCTGGAAATTGATGGGGAGAAACAGGAGTCTGGAAACAGAGGGTGAGAAACAGGAGTCTGGAAACAGAAGGGCAGAAACCGGAGTCTGGAAACAGAGGGGCAGAAACAGGAGTCTGGAAACAGAGTGGGAGAAACAGGACTCTGGAAACAGAGGGGCAGAAACAGGAGTCTGAAAGCAGATGGGGAGAAACAGGAGTCTGTAAACAGAGGAGGAGAAACAGGAGTCTGGAAACAGAGGAGGAGAAACAGGAGGCTGGAAACAGAGGGGCAGAAACAGGAGGCTGGAAACAGAGGGGCAGAAACAGGAGTCTGGAAACAGAGGGGCAGAAACAGGAGTCTGGAAACAGAGCGGGAGAAACAGGAGTCTGGAAACAGAGGGGGAGAAACTGGACGCTGGAAACAGAGGGGCAGAAAGTGGAGTCTGGAAACAGTGGGGCAGAAACAGGAGCATGGAAACAGTGGGTGAGAAACATGAGTCTGGAAACAGAGGTGGGGAAACAGGAGTCTGGAAACAGAGGGACAGAAACAGGAGTCTGAAAACAGAGGAGGAGAAACAGGAGTCTGGAACAGAGGGGGAGAAACAGGAGGCTGGAAACAGAGGGGCAGAAACAGGAGTCTGGAAACAGAGGGGCAGAAACAGGAGTCTGGAAACAGAGGGGGAGAAAAAGGAGTCTGGAAACAGAGGGGGAGAAACAGTAGTCTGGAAACAGAGGGGGAGAAACAGGAGGCTGGAAACAGAGGGGCAGAAACAGGAGCCTGGAAACAGAGGGGGAGAAACAGGAGTCTGGAAACACAGGGTGAGAAACAAAAGTCTGGAAACAGAGGGGCAGAAACAGGAGTCTGGAAACAGAGGGGGAGAAACAGGAGTCTGGAAACAGAGGGGGAGAAACAGGAGTCTGGAATCAGAGGGGGAGAAACAGTAGTCTGGAAACAGAGGGGGAGAAACAGGAGTCTGGAAACAGAGGGGCAGAAACAGGAGTCTGAAAACAGAGGGGGAGAAACAGGGGTCTGCAAACAGAGGGGGAGAAACAGGAGTCTGGAAACAGAGGGGCAGAAACAGGAGGCTGGAAACAGAGGGGCAGAAACAGGAGTCTGGAAACAGAGGGGCAGAAACAGGAGTCTGGAAACAGAGGGCGAGAAACAGTAGGCTGGAAACAGAGGGGGAGAAACAGGAGTCTGGAAACACAGGGTGAGAAACAAAAGTCTGGAAACAGAGGGGCAGAAACAGGAGTCTGGATACAGAGGGGGAGAAACAGGAGTCTGGAAACAGAGGGAGAGAAACAGGAGACAGGAGACAGAGGGGCAGAAACAGGAGGCTGGAAACAGAGGGGCAGAAAGAGGAGACTGGAAACAGAGGGTGAGAAACAGGAGTCTGGAAACAGAGGGGCAGAAACAGGAGTCTGGAAACAGAGGGGGAGAAACAGGAGACTGGAAACAGAGGGGGAGAAAGAGGAGTCTGGAAACAGAGGGGGAGAAACAAGAGGCTGGAAACAGAGGGGCAGTAACAGGAGGCTTGAAACAGAGGGTCAGAAACAGGAGGCTGGAAACAGAGGGGCAGAAACAGGAGTCTGGAAACAGAGGGGCAGAAACAGGAGTCTGGAAACAGAGGGGGAGAAACAGGAGTCTGGAAACAGAGGGGGAGAAACAGGAGGCTGGAAACAGTGGGGCAGAAACAGGAGCCTGGAAACAGAGGGTGAGAAACAGGAGTCTGGAAACAGAGGGGGAGAAACAGGAGGCTGGAAACAGAGGGACAGAAACAGGAGTCTGAAAACAGAGGAGGAGAAACAGGAGTCTGGAAACAGAGGGGGAGAAACAGGAGGCTGGAAACAGAGGGGCAGAAACAGGAGTCTGGAAACAGAGGGGCAGAAACAGGAGTCTGGAAACAGAGGGGGAGAAAAAGGAGTCTGGAAACAGAGGGGGAGAAACAGTAGTCTGGAAACAGAGGGGGAGAAACAGGAGGCTGGAAACAGAGGGGCAGAAACAGGAGCCTGGAAACAGAGGGGGAGAAACAGGAGTCTGGAAACACAGGGTGAGAAACAAAAGTCTGGAAACAGAGGGGCAGAAACAGGAGTCTGGAAACAGAGGGGGAGAAACAGGAGTCTGGAAACAGAGGGGGAGAAACAGGAGTCTGGAATCAGAGGGGGAGAAACAGTAGTCTGGAAACAGAGGGGGAGAAACAGGAGTCTGGAAACAGAGGGGCAGAAACAGGAGTCTGAAAACAGAGGGGGAGAAACAGGGGTCTGCAAACAGAGGGGGAGAAACAGGAGTCTGGAAACAGAGGGGCAGAAACAGGAGGCTGGAAACAGAGGGGCAGAAACAGGAGTCTGGAAACAGAGGGGCAGAAACAGGAGTCTGGAAACAGAGGGCGAGAAACAGTAGGCTGGAAACAGAGGGGGAGAAACAGGAGTCTGGAAACACAGGGTGAGAAACAAAAGTCTGGAAACAGAGGGGCAGAAACAGGAGTCTGGATACAGAGGGGGAGAAACAGGAGTCTGGAAACAGAGGGAGAGAAACAGGAGACAGGAGACAGAGGGGCAGAAACAGGAGGCTGGAAACAGAGGGGCAGAAAGAGGAGACTGGAAACAGAGGGTGAGAAACAGGAGTCTGGAAACAGAGGGGCAGAAACAGGAGTCTGGAAACAGAGGGGGAGAAACAGGAGACTGGAAACAGAGGGGGAGAAAGAGGAGTCTGGAAACAGAGGGGGAGAAACAAGAGGCTGGAAACAGAGGGGCAGTAACAGGAGGCTTGAAACAGAGGGTCAGAAACAGGAGGCTGGAAACAGAGGGGCAGAAACAGGAGTCTGGAAACAGAGGGGCAGAAACAGGAGTCTGGAAACAGAGGGGGAGAAACAGGAGTCTGGAAACAGAGGGGGAGAAACAGGAGGCTGGAAACAGTGGGGCAGAAACAGGAGCCTGGAAACAGAGGGTGAGAAACAGGAGTCTGGAAACAGAGGGGGAGAAACAGGAGGCTGGAAACAGAGGGGCAGAAACAGGGGGCTGGAAACAGAGGGGCAGAAACAGGTGTCTGGAAACAGAGGGGCAGAAACTGGAGTCTGGAAACAGAGGGGGAGAAACAGGAGGCTGGAAACAGAGGGGCAGAAACAGGAGCCTGGAAACAGAGGGGGAGAAACAGGAGTCAGGAACCAGAGGGTGAGAAAGAGGAGGCTGGAAACAGAGGGGCAGAATCAGGAGGCTCGAAACAGAGGGGCAGAAACAGGAGGCTGGAGACAGAGGGTGAGAAACAGGAGTCTGGAAACAGAGAGGCAGAAACAGGAGTCTGGAAACAGAGGGGCAGAAACAGGAGTCTGGAAACAGAGGGGGAGAAACAGGAGTCTGGAAACAGAGGGGCAGAAACAGGAGTGTGGAAAAGGAGGGGGAGAAACAGGAGGCTGGAAACAGAGGGGCAGAAACAGGAGGCTGGAAACAGAGGGGCAGAAACAGGAGTCTGGAAACAGAGGGGCAGAAACAGGAGTCTGGAAACAGAGCGGGAGAAACAGGAGTCTGGAAACAGAGGGGGAGAAACTGGACGCTGGAAACAGAGGGGCAGAAAGAGGAGTCTGGAAACAGTGGGGCAGAAACAGGAGCATGGAAACAGTGGGTGAGAAACATGAGTCTGGAAACAGAGGTGGGGAAACAGGAGTCTGGAAACAGAGGGACAGAAACAGGAGTCTGAAAACAGAGGAGGAGAAACAGGAGTCTGGAAACAGAGGGGGAGAAACAGGAGGCTGGAAACAGAGGGGCAGAAACAGGAGTCTGGAAACAGAGGGGCAGAAACAGGAGTCTGGAAACAGAGGGGGAGAAAAAGGAGTCTGGAAACAGAGGGGGAGAAACAGTAGTCTGGAAACAGAGGGGGAGAAACAGGAGGCTGGAAACAGAGGGGCAGAAACAGGAGCCTGGAAACAGAGGGGGAGAAACAGGAGTCTGGAAACACAGGGTGAGAAACAAAAGTCTGGAAACAGAGGGGCAGAAACAGGAGTCTGGAAACAGAGGGGGAGAAACAGGAGTCTGGAAACAGAGGGGGAGAAACAGGAGTCTGGAATCAGAGGGGGAGAAACAGTAGTCTGGAAACAGAGGGGGAGAAACAGGAGTCTGGAAACAGAGGGGCAGAAACAGGAGTCTGAAAACAGAGGGGGAGAAACAGGGGTCTGCAAACAGAGGGGGAGAAACAGGAGTCTGGAAACAGAGGGGCAGAAACAGGAGGCTGGAAACAGAGGGGCAGAAACAGGAGTCTGGAAACAGAGGGGCAGAAACAGGAGTCTGGAAACAGAGGGCGAGAAACAGTAGGCTGGAAACAGAGGGGGAGAAACAGGAGTCTGGAAACACAGGGTGAGAAACAAAAGTCTGGAAACAGAGGGGCAGAAACAGGAGTCTGGATACAGAGGGGGAGAAACAGGAGTCTGGAAACAGAGGGAGAGAAACAGGAGACAGGAGACAGAGGGGCAGAAACAGGAGGCTGGAAACAGAGGGGCAGAAAGAGGAGACTGGAAACAGAGGGTGAGAAACAGGAGTCTGGAAACAGAGGGGCAGAAACAGGAGTCTGGAAACAGAGGGGGAGAAACAGGAGACTGGAAACAGAGGGGGAGAAAGAGGAGTCTGGAAACAGAGGGGGAGAAACAAGAGGCTGGAAACAGAGGGGCAGTAACAGGAGGCTTGAAACAGAGGGTCAGAAACAGGAGGCTGGAAACAGAGGGGCAGAAACAGGAGTCTGGAAACAGAGGGGCAGAAACAGGAGTCTGGAAACAGAGGGGGAGAAACAGGAGTCTGGAAACAGAGGGGGAGAAACAGGAGGCTGGAAACAGTGGGGCAGAAACAGGAGCCTGGAAACAGAGGGTGAGAAACAGGAGTCTGGAAACAGAGGGGGAGAAACAGGAGGCTGGAAACAGAGGGGCAGAAACAGGGGGCTGGAAACAGAGGGGCAGAAACAGGTGTCTGGAAACAGTGGGGCAGAAACTGGAGTCTGGAAACAGAGGGGGAGAAACAGGAGGCTGGAAACAGAGGGGCAGAAACAGGAGCCTGGAAACAGAGGGGGAGAAACAGGAGTCAGGAACCAGAGGGTGAGAAAGAGGAGGCTGGAAACAGAGGGGCAGAATCAGGAGGCTCGAAACAGAGGGGCAGAAACAGGAGGCTGGAGACAGAGGGTGAGAAACAGGAGTCTGGAAACAGAGAGGCAGAAACAGGAGTCTGGAAACAGAGGGGCAGAAACAGGAGTCTGGAAACAGAGGGGGAGAAACAGGAGTCTGGAAACAGAGGGGCAGAAACAGGAGTGTGGAAAAGGAGGGGGAGAAGCAGGAGGCTGGAAACAGAGGGGCAGAAACAGGAGACTGGAAACAGAGGGGGAGAAACAGGAGTCTGGAAACAGATGGTGAGAAACAGGAGTCTGGAAACAGAGGGGCAGAAACAGGAGTCTGGAAACAGAGTGGGAGAAACAGGAGTCTGGAAACAGAGGGGCAGAAACAGGAGTCTGAAAACAGATGGGGAGAGACAGGAGTGTGGAAAAGGAGGGGGAGAAACAGGAGGCTGGAAACAGAGGGGCAGAAACAGGAGACTGGAAACAGAGGGGGAGAAACAGGAGTCTGGAAACAGATGGTGAGAAACCGGAGTCTGGAAACAGAGGGGCAGAAACAGGAGTCTGGAAACAGAGTGGGAGAAACAGGACTCTGGAAACAGAGGGGCAGAAACAGGAGTCTGAAAACAGATGGGGAGAGACAGGAGTCTGTAAACAGAGGAGGAGAAACAGGAGTCTGGAAACAGAGGAGGAGAAACAGGAGGCTGGAAACAGAGGGGCAGAAACAGGAGGCTGGAAACAGAGGGGCAGAAACAGGAGTCTGGAAACAGAGGGGCAGAAACAGGAGTCTGGAAACAGAGCGGGAGAAACAGGAGTCTGGAAACAGAGGGGGAGAAACTGGACGCTGGAAACAGAGGGGCAGAAAGAGGAGTCTGGAAACAGTGGGGCAGAAACAGGAGCATGGAAACAGTGGGTGAGAAACATGAGTCTGGAAACAGAGGTGGGGAAACAGGAGTCTGGACACAGAGGGACAGAAACAGGAGTCTGAAAACAGAGGAGGAGAAACAGGAGTCTGGAAAAAGAGGGGGAGAAACAGGAGGCTGGAAACAGAGGGGCAGAAACAGGAGTCTGGAAACAGAGGGGCAGAAACAGGAGTCTGGAAACAGAGGGGGAGAAAAAGGGGTCTGGAAACAGAGGGGGAGAAACAGTAGTCTGGAAACAGAGGGGGAGAAACAGGAGGCTGGAAACAGAGGGGCAGAAACAGGAGCCTGGAAACAGAGGGGGAGAAACAGGAGTCTGGAAACACAGGGTGAGAAACAAAAGTCTGGAAACAGAGGGGCAGAAACAGGAGTCTGGAAACAGAGGGGGAGAAACAGGAGTCTGGAAACAGAGGGGGAGAAACAGGAGTCTGGAATCAGAGGGGGAGAAACAGTAGTCTGGAAACAGAGGGGGAGAAACAGGAGTCTGGAAACAGAGGGGCAGAAACAGGAGTCTGAAAACAGAGGGGGAGAAACAGGGGTCTGCATACAGAGGGGGAGAAACAGGAGTCTGGAAACAGAGGGGCAGAAACTGGAGGCTGGAAACAGAGGGGCAGAAACAGGAGTCGGGAAACAGAGGGGCAGAAACAGGAGTCTGGAAACAGAGGGGCAGAAACAGGAGTCTGAAAACAGAGGGGGAGAAACAGGCGTCTGGAAACAGAGGGGCAGAAACAGGAGCCTGGAAACAGAGGGGCAGAAACAAGAGCCTGGAAAACGAGGGGGAGAAACAGGAGTCTGGAAACAGAGGGGCAGAAACAGGAGACTGGAAACAGAGGGGCAGAAACAGGAGTCTGGAAACAGAGGGGGAGAAACAGGTGTCTGGAAACAGAGGGGGAGAAACAGGAGGCTGGAAACAGAGGGGCAGAAACAGGAGTCTCGAAACAGAGGGGCAGAAACAGGAGGCTGGAAACAGAGGGGGAGAAGAAGGAGTCTGGAAACAGAGGGGGAGAAACAGGAGTCTGGAAACAGAGGGGGAGAAACAGGAGTCTGGAAACAGAGGGGCAGAAACAGGAGGCTGGAAACAGAGGGGCAGAAACAGGAGTCTGGAAACAGAGGGGCAGAAACAGGAGTCTGGTAACAGAGGGGGAGAAACTGGTGTCTGGAAACAGAGGGCGAGAAACAGGAGGCTGGAAACAGAGGGTGAGAAACAGGAGTCTGGAAACAGAGCGGCAGAAACAGGAGTCTGGAAACAGAGGGGGAGAAACAGGAGTCTGGAAATTGATGGGGAGAAACAGGAGTCTGGAAACAGAGGGTGAGAAACAGGAGTCTGGAAACAGAAGGGCAGAAACCGGAGTCTGGAAACAGAGGGGCAGAAACAAGAGTCTGGAAACAGAGGGGGAGAAACAGGGGTCTGCAAACAGAGGGGGAGAAACAGGAGTCTGGAAACAGAGGGGCAGAAACAGGAGGCTGGAAACAGAGGGGCAGAAACAGGAGTCAGGAAACAGAGGGGCAGAAACAGGAGTCTGGTAACAGAGGGGCAGAAACTGGAGTCTGGAAACAGAGGGCGAGAAACAGGAGGCTGGAAACAGAGGGTGAGAAACAGGAGTCTGGAAACAGAGCGGCAGAAACAGGAGTCTGGAAACAGAGGGGGAGAAACAGGAGTCTGGAAATTGATGGGGAGAAACAGGAGTCTGGAAACAGAGGGTGAGAAACAGGAGTCTGGAAACAGAAGGGCAGAAACCGGAGTCTGGAAACAGAGGGGCAGAAACAGGAGTCTGGAAACAGAGTGGGAGAAACAGGACTCTGGAAACAGAGGGGCAGAAACAGGAGTCTGAAAGCAGATGGGGAGAAACAGGAGTCTGTAAACAGAGGAGGAGAAACAGGAGTCTGGAAACAGAGGAGGAGAAACAGGAGGCTGGAAACAGAGGGGCAGAAACAGGAGGCTGGAAACAGAGGGGCAGAAACAGGAGTCTGGAAACAGAGGGGCAGAAACAGGAGTCTGGAAACAGAGCGGGAGAAACAGGAGTCTGGAAACAGAGGGGGAGAAACTGGACGCTGGAAACAGAGGGGCAGAAAGTGGAGTCTGGAAACAGTGGGGCAGAAACAGGAGCATGGAAACAGTGGGTGAGAAACATGAGTCTGGAAACAGAGGTGGGGAAACAGGAGTCTGGAAACAGAGGGACAGAAACAGGAGTCTGAAAACAGAGGAGGAGAAACAGGAGTCTGGAAACAGAGGGGGAGAAACAGGAGGCTGGAAACAGAGGGGCAGAAACAGGAGTCTGGAAACAGAGGGGCAGAAACAGGAGTCTGGAAACAGAGGGGGAGAAAAAGGAGTCTGGAAACAGAGGGGGAGAAACAGTAGTCTGGAAACAGAGGGGGAGAAACAGGAGGCTGGAAACAGAGGGGCAGAAACAGGAGCCTGGAAACAGAGGGGGAGAAACAGGAGTCTGGAAACACAGGGTGAGAAACAAAAGTCTGGAAACAGAGGGGCAGAAACAGGAGTCTGGAAACAGAGGGGGAGAAACAGGAGTCTGGAAACAGAGGGGGAGAAACAGGAGTCTGGAATCAGAGGGGGAGAAACAGTAGTCTGGAAACAGAGGGGGAGAAACAGGAGTCTGGAAACAGAGGGGCAGAAACAGGAGTCTGAAAACAGAGGGGGAGAAACAGGGGTCTGCAAACAGAGGGGGAGAAACAGGAGTCTGGAAACAGAGGGGCAGAAACAGGAGGCTGGAAACAGAGGGGCAGAAACAGGAGTCTGGAAACAGAGGGGCAGAAACAGGAGTCTGGAAACAGAGGGCGAGAAACAGGAGGCTGGAAACAGAGGGTGAGAAACAGGAGTCTGGAAACAGAGCGGCAGAAACAGGAGTCTGGAAACAGAGGGGGAGAAACAGGAGTCTGGAAATTGATGGGGAGAAACAGGAGTCTGGAAACAGAGGGTGAGAAACAGGAGTCTGGAAACAGAAGGGCAGAAACCGGAGTCTGGAAACAGAGGGGCAGAAACAAGAGTCTGGAAACAGAGGGGGAGAAACAGGGGTCTGCAAACAGAGGGGGAGAAACAGGAGTCTGGAAACAGAGGGGCAGAAACAGGAGGCTGGAAACAGAGGGGCAGAAACAGGAGTCAGGAAACAGAGGGGCAGAAACAGGAGTCTGGTAACAGAGGGGCAGAAACTGGAGTCTGGAAACAGAGGGCGAGAAACAGGAGGCTGGAAACAGAGGGTGAGAAACAGGAGTCTGGAAACAGAGCGGCAGAAACAGGAGTCTGGAAACAGAGGGGGAGAAACAGGAGTCTGGAAATTGATGGGGAGAAACAGGAGTCTGGAAACAGAGGGTGAGAAACAGGAGTCTGGAAACAGAAGGGCAGAAACCGGAGTCTGGAAACAGAGGGGCAGAAACAGGAGTCTGGAAACAGAGTGGGAGAAACAGGACTCTGGAAACAGAGGGGCAGAAACAGGAGTCTGAAAGCAGATGGGGAGAAACAGGAGTCTGTAAACAGAGGAGGAGAAACAGGAGTCTGGAAACAGAGGAGGAGAAACAGGAGGCTGGAAACAGAGGGGCAGAAACAGGAGGCTGGAAACAGAGGGGCAGAAACAGGAGTCTGGAAACAGAGGGGCAGAAACAGGAGTCTGGAAACAGAGCGGGAGAAACAGGAGTCTGGAAACAGAGGGGGAGAAACTGGACGCTGGAAACAGAGGGGCAGAAAGTGGAGTCTGGAAACAGTGGGGCAGAAACAGGAGCATGGAAACAGTGGGTGAGAAACATGAGTCTGGAAACAGAGGTGGGGAAACAGGAGTCTGGAAACAGAGGGACAGAAACAGGAGTCTGAAAACAGAGGAGGAGAAACAGGAGTCTGGAAACAGAGGGGGAGAAACAGGAGGCTGGAAACAGAGGGGCAGAAACAGGAGTCTGGAAACAGAGGGGCAGAAACAGGAGTCTGGAAACAGAGGGGGAGAAAAAGGAGTCTGGAAACAGAGGGGGAGAAACAGTAGTCTGGAAACAGAGGGGGAGAAACAGGAGGCTGGAAACAGAGGGGCAGAAACAGGAGCCTGGAAACAGAGGGGGAGAAACAGGAGTCTGGAAACACAGGGTGAGAAACAAAAGTCTGGAAACAGAGGGGCAGAAACAGGAGTCTGGAAACAGAGGGGGAGAAACAGGAGTCTGGAAACAGAGGGGGAGAAACAGGAGTCTGGAATCAGAGGGGGAGAAACAGTAGTCTGGAAACAGAGGGGGAGAAACAGGAGTCTGGAAACAGAGGGGCAGAAACAGGAGTCTGAAAACAGAGGGGGAGAAACAGGGGTCTGCAAACAGAGGGGGAGAAACAGGAGTCTGGAAACAGAGGGGCAGAAACAGGAGGCTGGAAACAGAGGGGCAGAAACAGGAGTCTGGAAACAGAGGGGCAGAAACAGGAGTCTGGAAACAGAGGGCGAGAAACAGTAGGCTGGAAACAGAGGGGGAGAAACAGGAGTCTGGAAACACAGGGTGAGAAACAAAAGTCTGGAAACAGAGGGGCAGAAACAGGAGTCTGGATACAGAGGGGGAGAAACAGGAGTCTGGAAACAGAGGGAGAGAAACAGGAGACAGGAGACAGAGGGGCAGAAACAGGAGGCTGGAAACAGAGGGGCAGAAAGAGGAGACTGGAAACAGAGGGTGAGAAACAGGAGTCTGGAAACAGAGGGGCAGAAACAGGAGTCTGGAAACAGAGGGGGAGAAACAGGAGACTGGAAACAGAGGGGGAGAAAGAGGAGTCTGGAAACAGAGGGGGAGAAACAAGAGGCTGGAAACAGAGGGGCAGTAACAGGAGGCTTGAAACAGAGGGTCAGAAACAGGAGGCTGGAAACAGAGGGGCAGAAACAGGAGTCTGGAAACAGAGGGGCAGAAACAGGAGTCTGGAAACAGAGGGGGAGAAACAGGAGTCTGGAAACAGAGGGGGAGAAACAGGAGGCTGGAAACAGTGGGGCAGAAACAGGAGCCTGGAAACAGAGGGTGAGAAACAGGAGTCTGGAAACAGAGGGGGAGAAACAGGAGGCTGGAAACAGAGGGACAGAAACAGGAGTCTGAAAACAGAGGAGGAGAAACAGGAGTCTGGAAACAGAGGGGGAGAAACAGGAGGCTGGAAACAGAGGGGCAGAAACAGGAGTCTGGAAACAGAGGGGCAGAAACAGGAGTCTGGAAACAGAGGGGGAGAAACAGGAGTCTGGAAACAGAGGGGCAGAAACAGGAGTCTGAAAACAGAGGGGGAGAAACAGGAGTCTGGAAACAGAGGGGGAGAAACAGGAGTCTGGAATCAGAGGGGGAGAAACAGTAGTCTGGAAACAGAGGGGGAGAAACAGGAGTCTGGAAACAGAGGGGCAGAAACAGGAGTCTGAAAACAGAGGGGGAGAAACAGGGGTCTGCAAACAGAGGGGGAGAAACAGGAGTCTGGAAACAGAGGGGCAGAAACAGGAGGCTGGAAACAGAGGGGCAGAAACAGGAGTCTGGAAACAGAGGGGCAGAAACAGGAGTCTGGAAACAGAGGGCGAGAAACAGTAGGCTGGAAACAGAGGGGGAGAAACAGGAGTCTGGAAACACAGGGTGAGAAACAAAAGTCTGGAAACAGAGGGGCAGAAACAGGAGTCTGGATACAGAGGGGGAGAAACAGGAGTCTGGAAACAGAGGGAGAGAAACAGGAGACAGGAGACAGAGGGGCAGAAACAGGAGGCTGGAAACAGAGGGGCAGAAAGAGGAGACTGGAAACAGAGGGTGAGAAACAGGAGTCTGGAAACAGAGGGGCAGAAACAGGAGTCTGGAAACAGAGGGGGAGAAACAGGAGACTGGAAACAGAGGGGGAGAAAGAGGAGTCTGGAAACAGAGGGGGAGAAACAAGAGGCTGGAAACAGAGGGGCAGTAACAGGAGGCTTGAAACAGAGGGTCAGAAACAGGAGGCTGGAAACAGAGGGGCAGAAACAGGAGTCTGGAAACAGAGGGGCAGAAACAGGAGTCTGGAAACAGAGGGGGAGAAACAGGAGTCTGGAAACAGAGGGGGAGAAACAGGAGGCTGGAAACAGTGGGGCAGAAACAGGAGCCTGGAAACAGAGGGTGAGAAACAGGAGTCTGGAAACAGAGGGGGAGAAACAGGAGGCTGGAAACAGAGGGGCAGAAACAGGGGGCTGGAAACAGAGGGGCAGAAACAGGTGTCTGGAAACAGAGGGGCAGAAACTGGAGTCTGGAAACAGAGGGGGAGAAACAGGAGGCTGGAAACAGAGGGGCAGAAACAGGAGCCTGGAAACAGAGGGGGAGAAACAGGAGTCAGGAACCAGAGGGTGAGAAAGAGGAGGCTGGAAACAGAGGGGCAGAATCAGGAGGCTCGAAACAGAGGGGCAGAAACAGGAGGCTGGAGACAGAGGGTGAGAAACAGGAGTCTGGAAACAGAGAGGCAGAAACAGGAGTCTGGAAACAGAGGGGCAGAAACAGGAGTCTGGAAACAGAGGGGGAGAAACAGGAGTCTGGAAACAGAGGGGCAGAAACAGGAGTGTGGAAAAGGAGGGGGAGAAACAGGAGGCTGGAAACAGAGGGGCAGAAACAGGAGACTGGAAACAGAGGGGGAGAAACAGGAGTCTGGAAACAGATGGTGAGAAACAGGAGTCTGGAAACAGAGGGGCAGAAACAGGAGTCTGGAAACAGAGTGGGAGAAACAGGAGTCTGGAAACAGAGGGGCAGAAACAGGAGTCTGAAAACAGATGGGGAGAGACAGGAGTGTGGAAAAGGAGGGGGAGAAACAGGAGGCTGGAAACAGAGGGGCAGAAACAGGAGACTGGAAACAGAGGGGGAGAAACAGGAGTCTGGAAACAGATGGTGAGAAACCGGAGTCTGGAAACAGAGGGGCAGAAACAGGAGTCTGGAAACAGAGTGGGAGAAACAGGAGTCTGGAAACAGAGGGGCAGAAACAGGAGTCTGAAAACAGATGGGGAGAGACAGGAGTCTGTAAACAGAGGAGGAGAAACAGGAGTCTGGAAACAGAGGAGGAGAAACAGGAGGCTGGAAACAGAGGGGCAGAAACAGGAGGCTGGAAACAGAGGGGCAGAAACAGGAGTCTGGAAACAGAGGGGCAGAAACAGGAGTCTGGAAACAGAGCGGGAGAAACAGGAGTCTGGAAACAGAGGGGGAGAAACTGGACGCTGGAAACAGAGGGGCAGAAAGAGGAGTCTGGAAACAGTGGGGCAGAAACAGGAGCATGGAAACAGTGGGTGAGAAACATGAGTCTGGAAACAGAGGTGGGGAAACAGGAGTCTGGACACAGAGGGACAGAAACAGGAGTCTGAAAACAGAGGAGGAGAAACAGGAGTCTGGAAAAAGAGGGGGAGAAACAGGAGGCTGGAAACAGAGGGGCAGAAACAGGAGTCTGGAAACAGAGGGGCAGAAACAGGAGTCTGGAAACAGAGGGGGAGAAAAAGGGGTCTGGAAACAGAGGGGGAGAAACAGTAGTCTGGAAACAGAGGGGGAGAAACAGGAGGCTGGAAACAGAGGGGCAGAAACAGGAGCCTGGAAACAGAGGGGGAGAAACAGGAGTCTGGAAACACAGGGTGAGAAACAAAAGTCTGGAAACAGAGGGGCAGAAACAGGAGTCTGGAAACAGAGGGGGAGAAACAGGAGTCTGGAAACAGAGGGGGAGAAACAGGAGTCTGGAATCAGAGGGGGAGAAACAGTAGTCTGGAAACAGAGGGGGAGAAACAGGAGTCTGTAAACAGAGGGGCAGAAACAGGAGTCTGAAAACAGAGGGGGAGAAACAGGGGTCTGCATACAGAGGGGGAGAAACAGGAGTCTGGAAACAGAGGGGCAGAAACTGGAGGCTGGAAACAGAGGGGCAGAAACAGGAGTCTGGAAACAGAGGGGCAGAAACAGGAGTCTGGAAACAGAGGGGCAGAAACAGGAGTCTGAAAACAGAGGGGGAGAAACAGGCGTCTGGAAACAGAGGGGCAGAAACAGGAGCCTGGAAACAGAGGGGCAGAAACAAGAGCCTGGAAAACGAGGGGGAGAAACAGGAGTCTGGAAACAGAGGGGCAGAAACAGGAGACTGGAAACAGAGGGGCAGAAACAGGAGTCTGGAAACAGAGGGGGAGAAACAGGTGTCTGGAAACAGAGGGGGAGAAACAGGAGGCTGGAAACAGAGGGGCAGAAACAGGAGTCTCGAAACAGAGGGGCAGAAACAGGAGGCTGGAAACAGAGGGGGAGAAGAAGGAGTCTGGAAACAGAGGGGGAGAAACAGGAGTCTGGAAACAGAGGGGGAGAAACAGGAGTCTGGAAACAGAGGGGCAGAAACAGGAGGCTGGAAACAGAGGGGCAGAAACAGGAGTCTGGAAACAGAGGGGCAGAAACAGGAGTCTGGTAACAGAGGGGGAGAAACTGGTGTCTGGAAACAGAGGGCGAGAAACAGGAGGCTGGAAACAGAGGGTGAGAAACAGGAGTCTGGAAACAGAGCGGCAGAAACAGGAGTCTGGAAACAGAGGGGGAGAAACAGGAGTCTGGAAATTGATGGGGAGAAACAGGAGTCTGGAAACAGAGGGTGAGAAACAGGAGTCTGGAAACAGAAGGGCAGAAACCGGAGTCTGGAAACAGAGGGGCAGAAACAAGAGTCTGGAAACAGAGGGGGAGAAACAGGGGTCTGCAAACAGAGGGGGAGAAACAGGAGTCTGGAAACAGAGGGGCAGAAACAGGAGGCTGGAAACAGAGGGGCAGAAACAGGAGTCTGGAAACAGAGGGGCAGAAACAGGAGTCTGGTAACAGAGGGGCAGAAACTGGAGTCTGGAAACAGAGGGCGAGAAACAGGAGGCTGGAAACAGAGGGTGAGAAACAGGAGTCTGGAAACAGAGCGGCAGAAACAGGAGTCTGGAAACAGAGGGGGAGAAACAGGAGTCTGGAAATTGATGGGGAGAAACAGGAGTCTGGAAACAGAGGGTGAGAAACAGGAGTCTGGAAACAGAAGGGCAGAAACCGGAGTCTGGAAACAGAGGGGCAGAAACAGGAGTCTGGAAACAGAGTGGGAGAAACAGGAGTCTGGAAACAGAGGGGCAGAAACAGGAGTCTGAAAGCAGATGGGGAGAAACAGGAGTCTGTAAACAGAGGAGGAGAAACAGGAGTCTGGAAACAGAGGAGGAGAAACAGGAGGCTGGAAACAGAGGGGCAGAAACAGGAGGCTGGAAACAGAGGGGCAGAAACAGGAGTCTGGAAACAGAGGGGCAGAAACAGGAGTCTGGAAACAGAGCGGGAGAAACAGGAGTCTGGAAACAGAGGGGGAGAAACTGGACGCTGGAAACAGAGGGGCAGAAAGAGGAGTCTGGAAACAGTGGGGCAGAAACAGGAGCATGGAAACAGTGGGTGAGAAACATGAGTCTGGAAACAGAGGTGGGGAAACAGGAGTCTGGAAACAGAGGGACAGAAACAGGAGTCTGAAAACAGAGGAGGAGAAACAGGAGTCTGGAAACAGAGGGGGAGAAACAGGAGGCTGGAAACAGAGGGGCAGAAACAGGAGTCTGGAAACAGAGGGGCAGAAACAGGAGTCTGGAAACAGAGGGGGAGAAAAAGGAGTCTGGAAACAGAGGGGGAGAAACAGTAGTCTGGAAACAGAGGGGGAGAAACAGGAGGCTGGAAACAGAGGGGCAGAAACAGGAGCCTGGAAACAGAGGGGGAGAAACAGGAGTCTGGAAACACAGGGTGAGAAACAAAAGTCTGGAAACAGAGGGGCAGAAACAGGAGTCTGGAAACAGAGGGGGAGAAACAGGAGTCTGGAAACAGAGGGGGAGAAACAGGAGTCTGGAATCAGAGGGGGAGAAACAGTAGTCTGGAAACAGAGGGGGAGAAACAGGAGTCTGGAAACAGAGGGGCAGAAACAGGAGTCTGAAAACAGAGGGGGAGAAACAGGGGTCTGCAAACAGAGGGGGAGAAACAGGAGTCTGGAAACAGAGGGGCAGAAACAGGAGGCTGGAAACAGAGGGGCAGAAACAGGAGTCTGGAAACAGAGGGGCAGAAACAGGAGTCTGGAAACAGAGGGCGAGAAACAGGAGGCTGGAAACAGAGGGGGAGAAACAGGAGTCTGGAAACACAGGGTGAGAAACAAAAGTCTGGAAACAGAGGGGCAGAAACAGGAGTCTGGATACAGAGGGGGAGAAACAGGAGTCTGGAAACAGAGGGAGAGAAACAGGAGACAGGAGACAGAGGGGCAGAAACAGGAGGCTGGAAACAGAGGGGCAGAAAGAGGCGACTGGAAACAGAGGGTGAGAAACAGGAGTCTGGAAACAGAGGGGCAGAAACAGGAGTCTGGAAACAGAGGGGGAGAAACAGGAGTCTGGAAACAGAGGGGGGAGAAACAGGAGTCTGGAATCAGAGGGGGAGAAACAGTAGTCTGGAAACAGAGGGGGAGAAACAGGAGTCTGGAAACAGAGGGGCAGAAACAGGAGTCTGAAAACAGAGGGGGAGAAACAGGGGTCTGCAAACAGAGGGGGAGAAACAGGAGTCTGGAAACAGAGGGTGAGAAACAGGAGTCTGGAAACAGAGGGGCAGAAACAGGAGTCTGGAAACAGAGGGGCAGAAACAGGAGTCTGGAAACAGAGGGGCAGAAACAGGAGTCTGGAAACAGAGGGCGAGAAACAGGAGGCTGGAAACAGAGGGTGAGAAACAGGAGTCTGGAAACAGAGCGGTAGAAACAGGAGTCTGGAAACAGAGGGGGAGAAACAGGAGTCTGGAAATTGATGGGGAGAAACAGGAGTCTGGAAACAGAGGGTGAGAAACAGGAGTCTGGAAACAGAAGGGCAGAAACAAGAGTCTGGAAACAGAGGGTGAGAAACAGGAGTCTGGAAACAGTGGGGCAGAAACAGGAGTGTGGAAACAGAGGGGGAGAAACAGGAGCCTGGAAACAGAGGGGCAGAAACAGGAGTTTGGAAACAGAGGGGGAGAAACAGGAGGCTGGAAACAGAGGGGCAGTAACAGCAGGCTCGAAACAGAGGGGGAGAAACAGGAGCCTGGAAACAGAGGGTGAGAAACAGGAGTCTGGAAACAGAGGGGGAGAAACAGGAGGCTGGAAACAGTGGGGCAGAAACAGGAGGCTGGAAACAGAGGGTCAGAAACAGGAGTCTGGAAACAGAGGGGGAGAAACAGGAGTCTGGAAACAGAGGGGGAGAAACAGGAGTCTGCAAACAGAGGGGGAGAAACAGGAGGCTGGAAACAGAGGGTGAGAAAGAGGAGGCTGGAAACAGTGGGGCAGAATCAGGAGGCTCGAAACAGAGGGGCAGAAACAGGAGTCTGGAGACAGAGGGTGAGAAACAGGAGTCTGGAAACAGAGAGGCAGAAACAGGAGTCTGGAAACAGAGGGGCAGAAACAGGAGTCTGGATACAGAGGGGCAGAAACAGGAGTCTGGAAACAGAGGGGCAGAAACAGGAGTTTGGAAACAGAGGGGGAGAAACAGGAGGCTGGAAACAGAGGGGCAGAAACAGCAGGCTCGAAACAGAGGGGGAGAAACAGGAGTCTGGAAACAGAGGTGGAGAAACAGGAGACTGGAAACAGAGGGGGAGAAAGAGGAGTCTGGAAACAGAGGGGGAGAAACAAGAGGCTGGAAACAGAGGGGCAGTAACAGGAGGCTTGAAACAGAGGGTCAGAAACAGGAGGCTGGAAACAGAGGGGCAGAAACAGGAGTCTGGAAACAGAGGGGCAGAAACAGGAGTCTGGAAACAGAGGGGGAGAAACAGGAGTCTGGAAACAGAGGGGGAGAAACAGGAGGCTGGAAACAGTGGGGCAGAAACAGGAGCCTGGAAACAGAGGGTGAGAAACAGGAGTCTGGAAACAGAGGGGGAGAAACAGGAGGCTGGAAACAGAGGGGCAGAAACAGGGGGCTGGAAACAGAGGGGCAGAAACAGGTGTCTGGAAACAGAGGGGCAGAAACTGGAGTCTGGAAACAGAGGGGGAGAAACAGGAGGCTGGAAACAGAGGGGCAGAAACAGGAGCCTGGAAACAGAGGTGGAGAAACAGGAGACTGGAAACAGAGGGGGAGAAAGAGGAGTCTGGAAACAGAGGGGGAGAAACAAGTGGCTGGAAACAGAGGGGCAGTAACAGGAGGCTTGAAACAGAGGGTCAGAAACAGGAGGCTGGAAACAGAGGGGCAGAAACAGGAGTCTGGAAACAGAGGGGCAGAAACAGGAGTCTGGAAACAGAGGGGGAGAAACAGGAGTCTGGAAACAGAGGGGGAGAAACAGGAGGCTGGAAACAGTGGGGCAGAAACAGGAGCCTGGAAACAGAGGGTGAGAAACAGGAGTCTGGAAACAGAGGGGGAGAAACAGGAGGCTGGAAACAGAGGGGCAGAAACAGGGGGCTGGAAACAGAGGGGCAGAAACAGGTGTCTGGAAACAGAGGGGCAGAAACTGGAGTCTGGAAACAGAGGGGGAGAAACAGGAGGCTGGAAACAGAGGGGCAGAAACAGGAGCCTGGAAACAGAGGGGGAGAAACAGGAGTCAGGAACCAGAGGGTGAGAAAGAGGAGGCTGGAAACAGAGGGGCAGAATCAGGAGGCTCGAAACAGAGGGGCAGAAACAGGAGGCTGGAGACAGAGGGTGAGAAACAGGAGTCTGGAAACAGAGAGGCAGAAACAGGAGTCTGGAAACAGAGGGGCAGAAACAGGAGTCTGGAAACAGAGGGGGAGAAACAGGAGTCTGGAAACAGAGGGGCAGAAACAGGACTGTGGAAAAGGAGGGGGAGAAACAGGAGGCTGGAAACAGAGGGGCAGAAACAGGAGACTGGAAACAGAGGGGGAGAAACAGGAGTCTGGAAACAGATGGTGAGAAACAGGAGTCTGGAAACAGAGGGGCAGAAACAGGAGTCTGGAAACAGAGTGGGAGAAACAGGAGTCTGGAAACAGAGGGGCAGAAACAGGAGTCTGAAAACAGATGGGGAGAGACAGGAGTGTGGAAAAGGAGGGGGAGAAACAGGAGGCTGGAAACAGAGGGGCAGAAACAGGAGACTGGAAACAGAGGGGGAGAAACAGGAGTCTGGAAACAGATGGTGAGAAACCGGAGTCTGGAAACAGAGGGGCAGAAACAGGAGTCTGGAAACAGAGTGGGAGAAACAGGAGTCTGGAAACAGAGGGGCAGAAACAGGAGTCTGAAAACAGATGGGGAGAGACAGGAGTCTGTAAACAGAGGAGGAGAAACAGGAGTCTGGAAACAGAGGAGGAGAAACAGGAGGCTGGAAACAGAGGGGCAGAAACAGGAGGCTGGAAACAGAGGGGCAGAAACAGGAGTCTGGAAACAGAGGGGCAGAAACAGGAGTCTGGAAACAGAGCGGGAGAAACAGGAGTCTGGAAACAGAGGGGGAGAAACTGGACGCTGGAAACAGAGGGGCAGAAAGAGGAGTCTGGAAACAGTGGGGCAGAAACAGGAGCATGGAAACAGTGGGTGAGAAACATGAGTCTGGAAACAGAGGTGGGGAAACAGGAGTCTGGACACAGAGGGACAGAAACAGGAGTCTGAAAACAGAGGAGGAGAAACAGGAGTCTGGAAACAGAGGGGGAGAAACAGGAGGCTGGAAACAGAGGGGCAGAAACAGGAGTCTGGAAACAGAGGGGGAGAAAAAGGAGTCTGGAAACAGAGGGGGAGAAACAGTAGTCTGGAAACAGAGGGGGAGAAACAGGAGGCTGGAAACAGAGGGGCAGAAACAGGAGCCTGGAAACAGAGGGGGAGAAACAGGAGTCTGGAAACACAGGGTGAGAAACAAAAGTCTGGAAACAGAGGGGCAGAAACAGGAGTCTGGAAACAGAGGGGGAGAAACAGGAGTCTGGAAACAGAGGGGGAGAAACAGGAGTCTGGAATCAGAGGGGGAGAAACAGTAGTCTGGAAACAGAGGGGGAGAAACAGGAGTCTGGAAACAGAGGGGCAGAAACAGGAGTCTGAAAACAGAGGGGGAGAAACAGGGGTCTGCAAACAGAGGGGGAGAAACAGGAGTCTGGAAACAGAGGGGCAGAAACTGGAGGCTGGAAACAGAGGGGCAGAAACAGGAGTCTGGAAACAGAGGGGCAGAAACAGGAGTCTGGAAACAGAGGGGCAGAAACAGGAGTCTGAAAACAGAGGGGGAGAAACAGGCGTCTGGAAACAGAGGGGCAGAAACAGGAGCCTGGAAACAGAGGGGCAGAAACAAGAGCCTGGAAAACGAGGGGGAGAAACAGGAGTCTGGAAACAGAGGGGCAGAAACAGGAGACTGGAAACAGAGGGGCAGAAACAGGAGTCTGGAAACAGAGGGGGAGAAACAGGTGTCTGGAAACAGAGGGGGAGAAACAGGAGGCTGGAAACAGAGGGGCAGAAACAGGAGTCTCGAAACAGAGGGGCAGAAACAGGAGGCTGGAAACAGAGGGGGAGAAGAAGGAGTCTGGAAACAGAGGGGGAGAAACAGGAGTCTGGAAACAGAGGGGGAGAAACAGGAGTCTGGAAACAGAGGGGCAGAAACAGGAGGCTGGAAACAGAGGGGCAGAAACAGGAGTCTGGAAACAGAGGGGCAGAAACAGGAGTCTGGAAACAGAGGGCGAGAAACAGGAGGCTGGAAACAGAGGGGGAGAAACAGGAGTCTGGAAACACAGGGTGAGAAACAAAAGTCTGGAAACAGAGGGGCAGAAACAGGAGTCTGGATACAGAGGGGGAGAAACAGGAGTCTGGAAACAGAGGGAGAGAAACAGGAGACAGGAGATAGAGGGGCAGAAACAGGAGGCTGGAAACAGAGGGGCAGAAAGAGGAGACTGGAAACAGAGGGTGAGAAACAGGAGTCTGGAAACAGAGGGGCAGAAACAGGAGTCTGGAAACAGAGGGGGAGAAACAGGAGTCTGGAAACAGAGGGGGAGAAACAGGAGTCTGGAATCAGAGGGGGAGAAACAGTAGTCTGGAAACAGAGGGGGAGAAACAGGAGTCTGGAAACAGAGGGGCAGAAACAGGAGTCTGAAAACAGAGGGGGAGAAACAGGGGTCTGCAAACAGAGGGGGAGAAACAGGAGTCTGGAAACAGAGGGTGAGAAACAGGAGTCTGGAAACAGAGGGGCAGAAACAGGAGTCTGGAAACAGAGGGGCAGAAACAGGAGTCTGGAAACAGAGGGGCAGAAACAGGAGTCTGGAAACAGAGGGCGAGAAACAGGAGGCTGGAAACAGAGGGTGAGAAACAGGAGTCTGGAAACAGAGCGGTAGAAACAGGAGTCTGGAAACAGAGGGGGAGAAACAGGAGTCTGGAAATTGATGGGGAGAAACAGGAGTCTGGAAACAGAGGGGGAGAAACAGGAGTCTGGAAACAGAGGGGGAGAAACAGGAGTCTGGAAACAGAGGGGGAGAAACAGGAGTCTGGAAACAGAAGGGCAGAAACAAGAGTCTGGAAACAGAGGGTGAGAAACAGGAGTCTGGAAACAGTGGGGCAGAAACAGGAGTGTGGAAACAGAGGGGGAGAAACAGGAGCCTGGAAACAGAGGGGCAGAAACAGGAGTTTGGAAACAGAGGGGGAGAAACAGGAGGCTGGAAACAGAGGGGCAGTAACAGCAGGCTCGAAACAGAGGGGGAGAAACAGGAGTCTGGAAATTGATGGGGAGAAACAGGAGTCTGGAAACAGAGGGGGAGAAACAGGAGTCTGGAAACAGAGGGGGAGAAACAGGAGTCTGGAAACAGAGGGGGAGAAACAGGAGTCTGGAAACAGAAGGGCAGAAACAAGAGTCTGGAAACAGAGGGTGAGAAACAGGAGTCTGGAAACAGTGGGGCAGAAACAGGAGTCTGGAAACAGAGGGTGAGAAACAGGAGTCTGGAAACAGAGGGGGAGAAACAGGAGGCTGGAAACAGTGGGGCAGAAACAGGAGGCTGGAAACAGAGGGTCAGAAACAGGAGTCTGGAAACAGAGGGGGAGAAACAGGAGTCTGGAAACAGAGGGGGAGAAACAGGAGTCTGCAAACAGAGGGGGAGAAACAGGAGGCTGGAAACAGAGGGTGAGAAAGAGGAGGCTGGAAACAGTGGGGCAGAATCAGGAGGCTCGAAACAGAGGGGCAGAAACAGGAGTCTGGAGACAGAGGGTGAGAAACAGGAGTCTGGAAACAGAGAGGCAGAAACAGGAGTCTGGAAACAGAGGGGCAGAAACAGGAGTCTGGAAACAGAGGGGCAGAAACAGGAGTCTGGAAACAGAGGGCGAGAAACAGGAGGCTGGAAACAGAGGGGGAGAAACAGGAGTCTGGAAACACAGGGTGAGAAACAAAAGTCTGGAAACAGAGGGGCAGAAACAGGAGTCTGGATACAGTGGGGGAGAAACAGGAGTCTGGAAACAGAGGGGCAGAAACAGGAGGCTGGAAACAGAGGGGCAGAAAGAGGAGACTGGAAACAGAGGGTGAGAAACAGGAGTCTGGAAACAGAGGGGCAGAAACAGGAGTCTGGAAACAGAGGGGGAGAAACAGGAGTCTGGAAACAGAGGGGGAGAAACAGGAGTCTGGAATCAGAGGGGGAGAAACAGTAGTCTGGAAACAGAGGGGGAGAAACAGGAGTCTGGAAACAGAGGGGCAGAAACAGGAGTCTGAAAACAGAGGGGGAGAAACAGGGGTCTGCAAACAGAGGGGGAGAAACAGGAGTCTGGAAACAGAGGGGCAGAAACAGGAGGCTGGAAACAGAGGGGCAGAAACAGGAGTCTGGAAACAGAGGGGCAGAAACAGGAGTCTGGAAACAGAGGGGCAGAAACAGGAGTCTGGAAACAGAGGGCGAGAAACAGGAGGCTGGAAACAGAGGGTGAGAAACAGGAGTCTGGAAACAGAGCGGCAGAAACAGGAGTCTGGAAACAGAGGGGGAGAAACAGGAGTCTGGAAATTGATGGGGAGAAACAGGAGTCTGGAAACAGAGGGTGAGAAACAGGAGTCTGGAAACAGAAGGGCAGAAACAAGAGTCTGGAAACAGAGGGTGAGAAACAGGAGTCTGGAAACAGTGGGGCAGAAACAGGAGTGTGGAAACAGAGGGGGAGAAACAGGAGCCTGGAAACAGAGGGGCAGAAACAGGAGTTTGGAAACAGAGGGGGAGAAACAGGAGGCTGGAAACAGAGGGGCAGTAACAGCAGGCTCGAAACAGAGGGGGAGAAACAGGAGCCTGGAAACAGAGGGTGAGAAACAGGAGTCTGGAAACAGAGGGGGAGAAACAGGAGGCTGGAAACAGTGGGGCAGAAACAGGAGGCTGGAAACAGAGGGTCAGAAACAGGAGTCTGGAAACAGAGGGGGAGAAACAGGAGTCTGGAAACAGAGGGGGAGAAACAGGAGTCTGCAAACAGAGGGGGAGAAACAGGAGGCTGGAAACAGAGGGTGAGAAAGAGGAGGCTGGAAACAGTGGGGCAGAATCAGGAGGCTCGAAACAGAGGGGCAGAAACAGGAGTCTGGAGACAGAGGGTGAGAAACAGGAGTCTGGAAACAGAGAGGCAGAAACAGGAGTCTGGAAACAGAGGGGCAGAAACAGGAGTCTGGATACAGAGGGGCAGAAACAGCAGGCTCGAAACAGAGGGGGAGAAACAGGAGTCTGGAAACAGAGGTGGAGAAACAGGAGACTGGAAACAGAGGGGGAGAAAGAGGAGTCTGGAAACAGAGGGGGAGAAACAAGAGGCTGGAAACAGTGGGGCAGTAACAGGAGGCTTGAAACAGAGGGTCAGAAACAGGAGGCTGGAAACAGAGGGGCAGAAACAGGAGTCTGGAAACAGAGGGGCAGAAACAGGAGTCTGGAAACAGAGGGGGAGAAACAGGAGTCTGGAAACAGAGGGGGAGAAACAGGAGGCTGGA
Source organism: Carcharhinus amblyrhynchos (assembly GCF_965287045.1). Classification (NCBI taxonomy): domain Eukaryota; kingdom Metazoa; phylum Chordata; class Chondrichthyes; order Carcharhiniformes; family Carcharhinidae; genus Carcharhinus; species Carcharhinus amblyrhynchos. The sequence goes on along the minus strand of NW_027650324.1, from coordinate 82,153 downwards.
AACAGTGGGGCAGAAACAGGAGCCTGGAAACAGAGGGTGAGAAACAGGAGTCTGGAAACAGAGGGGGAGAAACAGGAGGCTGGAAACAGAGGGGCAGAAACAGGGGGCTGGAAACAGAGGGGCAGAAACAGGTGTCTGGAAACAGAGGGGCAGAAACTGGAGTCTGGAAACAGAGGGGGAGAAACAGGAGGCTGGAAACAGAGGGGCAGAAACAGGAGCCTGGAAACAGAGGGGGAGAAACAGGAGTCAGGAACCAGAGGGTGAGAAAGAGGAGGCTGGAAACAGAGGGGCAGAATCAGGAGGCTCGAAACAGAGGGGCAGAAACAGGAGGCTGGAGACAGAGGGTGAGAAACAGGAGTCTGGAAACAGAGAGGCAGAAACAGGAGTCTGGAAACAGAGGGGCAGAAATAGGAGTCTGGAAACAGAGGGGGAGAAACAGGAGGCTGGAAACAGAGGGGGAGAAACAGGAGGCTGGAAACAGAGGGGGAGAAACAGGAGGCTGGAAACAGAGGGGGAGAAACAGGAGTCTGGAAACCGAGGGGGAGAAACAGGAGTCTGGAAACAGAGGGAGAGAAACAGGAGACTGGAAACAGAGGGGCAGAAACAGGAGGCTGGAAACAGAGGGGCAGAAAGAGGAGACTGGAAACAGAGGGGCAGAAACAGGATTCTGGAAACAGAGGGGGAGAAACAGGAGTCTGGAAACAGAGGGTGAGAAACAGGAGGCTGGAAACAGAGGGTGAGAAACAGGAGTCTGGAAACAGTGGGGCAGAAACAGGAGTGTGGAAACAGAGGGGGAGAAACAGGAGGCTGGAAACAGAGGGTGAGAAACAGGAGGCTGGAAACAGAGGTTGAGAAACAGGAGTCTGGAAACAGAGGGGGAGAAACAGGCGTCTGGAAACAGAGCGGCAGAAACAGGAGTCTGGAAACAGAGGGGCAGAAACACGAGTCTGGAAACAGAGGGGGAGAAACAGGAGTCTGGAAACAGAGGGGCAGAAATAGGAGACTGGAAACAGAGGGGCAGAAACAGGAGTCTGGAAACAGAGGGGGAGAAACAGGTGTCTGGAAACAGAGGGGGAGAAACAGGAGGCTGGAAACAGAGGGGCAGAAACAGGAGTCTCGAAACAGAGGGGCAGAAACAGGAGGCAGGAAACAGAGGGGGAGAATAAGGAGTCTGGAATCAGAGGGGGAGAAACAGGAGTCTGGAAACAGAGGGGGAGAAACAGGAGTCTGGAAACAGAGGGGCAGATTCAGGAGTCTGAAAACAGAGGGGGAGAAACAGGAGCCTGTAATCAGAGGAGGAGAAACAGGAGTCTGGAAACAGAGGGGGAGAAACAGGAGGCTGGAAACAGAGGGGCAGAAACAGGAGGCTGGAAACAGAGGGGCAGAAACAGGAGTCTGGAAACAGAGGGGCAGAAACAGGAGACTGGAAACAGAGGGGGAGAATAAGGAGTCTGGAAACAGAGGGGGAGAAACAGGAGTCTGGAAACAGAGGGGGAGAAACAGGAGTCTGGAAACAGAGGGGCAGATTCAGGAGTCTGAAAACAGAGGGGGAGAAACAGGAGCCTGTAAACAGAGGAGGAGAAACAGGAGTCTGGAAACAGAGGGGGAGAAACAGGAGGCTGGAAACAGAGGGGCAGAAACAGGAGGCTGGAAACAGAGGCGCAGAAACAGGAGTCTGGAAACAGAGGGGCAGAAACAGGAGACTGGAAACAGAGGGGGAGAAACAGGAGTCTGGAAACAGAGGGGGAGAAACAGGAGTCTGGAAACAGAGGGGGAGAAATAGGAGTCCGGATACAGAGGGGGAGAAACAGGAGTCTGGAAACAGAGGGGGAGAAACAGGAGTCTGGAAACAGCGGAGGAGAAACAGGAGTCTCGAAACAGAGGGGGAGAAACACGAGGCTGGAAACAGAGGGGCAGAAACAGGAGGCTGGAAACAGAGGGGCAGAAACAGGAGTCTGGAAACAGAGGGGCAGAAACAGGAGTCTGGAAACAGAGGAGGAGAAACAGGAGTCTGGAAACAGAGGGGGAGAAACAGGAGGCTGGAAACAGAGGCGGAGAAACAAGAGTCTGGAAACAGAGGGGGAGAAACAGGGGGCTGGAAACAGAGGGGCAGAAACAGGAGGCTGGAAACAGAGGGGCAGAAACAGGAGTCTGGAAACAGAGGGGGAGAAACAGGAGTCTGGAAACAGATGGTGAGAAACAGGAGTCTAGAAACAGAGGGCAGAAATAGGAGTCTGGAAACAGAGGGGACAAACACGAGGCTGGAAAAAGAGGGGGAGAAACAGGATTCTGGAAACAGAGGGGCAGAAAATGGAGTCTGGAAACAGAGGGGGAGAAACAGGGGTCTGCAAACAGAGGGGGAGAAACAGGAGCCAGTAAACAGAGGAGGAGAAACAGGAGTCTGGAAATAGAGGGGCAGAAACAGGAGTCTGGAAACAGAGTGGCAGAAACAGGAGTTTGGAAACAGAGGGGGAGAAACAGGAGGCTGGAAACAGCGGGGCAGAAACAGGAGGCTCGAAACAGAGGGGGAGATACAGGAGTCTGGAAACAGAGGTGGAGAAACAGGAGACTGGAAACAGAGGGGGAGAAAGAGGAGTCTGGAAACAGAGGGGGAGAAACAGGAGTCTGGAAACAGAGGGGGAGAAACAGGAGTCTGGAAACAGCGGGGGAGAAACAGGATTCTGGAAACAGAGGGGCAGAAACAGGTGTCTGAAATCAGAGGGGGAGAAACAGGAGTCTGTAAACAGAGGAGGAGAAACAGGAGTCTGGAAACAGAGGGGGAGAAACAGGAGCCAGTAAACAGAGGAGGAGAAACAGGAGTCTGGAAACAGAGCGGCAGAAACAGGAGTCTGGAAACAGAGTGGCAGAAACAGGAGTTTGGAAACAGAGGGGGAGAAACAGGAGGCTGGAAACAGCGAGGCAGAAACAGGAGGCTCGAAACAGAGGGGGAGAAACAGGAGTCTGGAAACAGAGGTGGAGAAACAGGAGACTGGAAACAGAGGGGGAGAAAGAGGAGTCTGGAAACAGAGGGGGAGAAACAGGAGTCTGGAAACAGAGGGGGAGAAACAGGAGTCTGGAAACAGAGGGGGAGAAACAGGATTCTGGAAACAGAGGGGCAGAAACAGGAGTCTGAAATCAGAGGGGGAGAAACAGGAGTCTGGAAACAGAGTGGGAGATACAGGAGGCTGGAAACAGAGGGGCAGAAACAGGAGGCTGGAAACAGAGGGGCAGAAACAGTAGTCTGGAAACAGAGGGGCAGAAACAGGAGTCTGGATACAGAGGGGCAGAAACAGGAGTCTGGAAACAGAGGGGCAGAAACAGGAGTTTGGAAACAGAGGGGGAGAAACAGGAGGCTGGAAACAGAGGGGCAGAAACAGGAGACTGGAAACAGAGGGGGAGAAAGAGGAGTCTGGAAACAGAGGGAGAGAAACAGGAGGCTGGAAACAGAGGGGCAGAAACAGGAGGCTGGAAACAGAGGGTCAGAAACAGGAGGCTGGAAACAGAGGGGCAGAAACAGGAGTCTGGAAACAGAGGGGCAGAAACAGGAGTCTGGAAACAGAGGGGGAGAAACAGGAGTCTGGAAACAGAGGGGGAGAAACAGGAGGCTGGAAACAGTGGGGCAGAAACAGGAGCCTGGAAACAGAGGGTGAGAAACAGGAGTCTGGAAACAGAGGGGGAGAAACAGGAGGCTGGAAACAGAGGGGCAGAAACAGGGGGCTGGAAACAGAGGGGCAGAAACAGGTGTCTGGAAACAGAGGGGTAGAAACTGGAGTCTGGAAACAGAGGGGGAGAAACAGGAGGCTGGAAACAGAGGGGCAGAAACAGGAGCCTGGAAACAGAGGGGGAGAAACAGGAGTCAGGAACCAGAGGGTGAGAAAGAGGAGGCTGGAAACAGAGGGGCAGAATCAGGAGGCTCGAAACAGAGGGGCAGAAACAGGAGTCTGGAGACAGAGGGTGAGAAACAGGAGTCTGGAAACAGAGAGGCAGAAACAGGAGTCTGGAAACAGAGGGGCAGAAACAGGAGTCTGGAAACAGAGGGGGAGAAACAGGAGTCTGGAAACAGAGGGGCAGAAACAGGAGTGTGGAAAATGAGGGGGAGAAATAGGAGGCTGGAAACAGAGGGGCAGAAACAGGAGACTGGAAACAGAGGGGGAGAAACAGGAGTCTGGAAACAGATGGTGAGACACAGGAGTCTGGAAACAGAGGGGCAGAAATAGGAGTCTGGAAACAAAGGGGGAGAAACAGGAGTCTGGAAACAGAGGGGGAGAAACAGGAGTCTGGAAACACAGGGAGAGAAACAGAAGTCTGGAAACAGAGGGGCAGAAACAGGAGTCTGGAAACCGACGGGGAGAAACAGGAGTCTGGAAACAGAGGGAGAGAAAGAGGAGACTGGAAACAGAGGGGCAGAAACAGGAGGCTGGAAACAGAGGGGCAGAAAGAGGAGACTGGAAACAGAGGGGCAGAAACAGGATTCTGGAAACAGAGGGGGAGAAACAGGAGTCTGGAAACAGAGGGTGAGAAACAGGAGGCTGGAAACAGAGGGTGAGAAACAGGAGTCTGGAAACAGTGGGGCAGAAACAGGAGTGTGGAAACAGAGGGGGAGAAACAGGAGGCTGGAAACAGAGGGTGAGAAACAGGAGGCTGGAAACAGAGGGTGAGAAACAGGAGTCTGGAAACAGAGGGGGAGAAACAGGCGTCTGGAAACAGAGGGGCAGAAACAGGAGTCTGGAAACAGAGGGGCAGAAACAGGAGACTGGAAACAGAGGGGCAGAAACAGGAGTCTGGAAACGGAGGGGGAGAAACAGGTGTCTGGAAACAGAGGGGGAGAAACAGGAGGCTGGAAACAGAGGGGCAGAAACAGGAGTCTCGAAACAGAGGGGCAGAAACAGGAGGCAGGAAACAGAGGGGGAGAATAAGGAGTCTGGAAACAGAGGGGGAGAAACAGGAGTCTGGAAACAGAGGGGGAGAAACAGGAGTCTGGAAACAGAGGGGCAGATTCAGGAGTCTGAAAACAGAGGGGGAGAAACAGGAGCCTGTAAACAGAGGAGGAGAAACAGGAGTCTGGAAACAGAGGGGGAGAAACAGGAGGCTGGAAACAGAGGGGCAGAAACAGGAGGCTGGAAACAGAGGGGCAGAAACAGGAGTCTGGAAACAGAGGGGCAGAAACAGGAGACTGGAAAGAGAGGGGGAGAAACAGGAGTCTGGAAACAGAGGGGGAGAAATAGGAGTCCGGATACAGAGGGGGAGAAACAGGAGTCTGGAAACAGAGGGGGAGAAACAGGAGTCTGGAAACAGAGGAGGAGAAACAGGAGTCTGGAAACAGAGGGGGAGAAACACGAGGCTGGAAACAGAGGGGCAGAAACAGGAGGCTGGAAACAGAGGGGCAGAAACAGGAGTCTGGAAACAGAGGGGCAGAAACAGGAGTCTGGAAACAGAGGAGGAGAAACAGGAGTCTGGAAACAGAGGGGGAGAAACAGGAGGCTGGAAACAGAGGGGGAGAAACAAGAGTCTGGAAACAGAGGGGGAGAAACAGGGGGCTGGAAACAGAGGGGCAGAAACAGGAGGCTGGAAACAGAGGGGCAGAAACAGGAGTCTGGAAACAGAGGGGGAGAAACAGGAGTCTGGAAACAGATGGTGAGAAACAGGAGTCTACAAACAGAGGGCAGAAATAGAAGTCTGGAAACAGAGGGGACAAACACGAGGCTGGAAAAAGAGGGGGAGAAACAGGAGTCTGGAAACAGAGGGGCAGAAAAAGGAGTCTGGAAACAGAGGGGGAGAAACAGGGGTCTGCAAATAGAGGGGGAGAAACAGGAGCCAGTAAACAGAGGAGGAGAAACAGGAGTCTGGAAACAGAGGGGCAGAAACAGGAGTCTGGAAACAGAGTGGCAGAAACAGGAGTTTGGAAACAGAGGGGGAGAAACAGGAGGCTGGAAACAGCGGGGCAGAAACAGGAGGCTCGAAACAGAGGGGGAGAAACAGGAGTCTGAAAACAGAGGTGGAGAAACAGGAGACTGGAAACAGAGGGGGAGAAAGAGGACTCTGGAAACAGAGGGTGAGAAACAGGAGTCTGGAAACAGAGGGGGAGAAACAGGAGTCTGGAAACAGAGGGGGAGGAACAGGATTCTGGAAACAGAGGGGCAGAAACAGGAGTCTGAAATCAGAGTGGGAGAAACAGGAGTCTGTAAACAGAGGAGGAGAAACAGGAGTCTGGAAACAGAGGGGGAGAAACAGGAGCCAGTAAACAGAGGAGGAGAAACAGGAGTCTGGAAACAGAGCGGCAGAAACAGGAGTCTGGATACAGAGTGGCAGAAACAGGAGTTTGGAAACAGAGGGGGAGAAACAGGAGGCTGGAAGCAGCGGGGCAGAAACAGGAGGCTCGAAACAGAGGGGGAGAAACAGGAGTCTGGAAACAGAGGTGGAGAAACAGGAGACTGGAAACAGAGGGGGAGAAAGAGGAGTCTGGAAACAGAGGGGGAGAAACAGGAGTCTGGAAACAGAGGGGGAGAAACAGGGGTCTGGAAACAGAGGGGGAGAAACAGGATTCTGGAAACAGAGGGGCAGAAACAGGAGTCTGAAATCAGAGGGGGAGAAACAGGAGTCTGGAAACAGAGGGGGAGATACAGGAGGCTGGAAACAGAGGGGCAGAAACAGGAGGCTGGAAACAGAGGGGCAGAAACAGTAGTCTGGAAACAGAGGGGCAGAAACAGGAGACTGGAAACAGAGGGGGAGAAACAGGAGTCTGGAAACAGAGGGGCAGAAACCGGAGACTGGAAACAGAGGGGCAGAAACAGGAGTCTGGAAACAGATGGTGAGAAACAGGAGTCTGGAAACAGAGGGCAGAAATAGGAGTCTGGAAACAGAGGGGAGAAACAGGAGGCTGGAAACAGAGGGGGAGAAACAGGAGTCTGGAAACACAGGGTGAGAAACAAAAGTCTGGAAACAGAGGGGCAGAAACAGGTGTCTGGATACAGAGGGGGAGAAACATGAGTCTGGAAACAGAGGGAGAGAAACAGGAGACTGGAGACAGAGGGGCAGAAACAGGAGGCTGGAAACAGAGGGGCAGAAAGAGGAGACTGGAAACAGAGGGTGAGAAACAGCAGTCTGGAAACAGAGGGGCAGAAACAGGAGTCTGAAAACAGAGGGGGAGAAACCGGGGTCTGCAAACAGAGGGGGAGAAACAGGAGTCTGGAAACAGAGGGTGAGAAACAGGAGGCTGGAAACAGAGGGTGAGAAACAGGAGTCTGTAAACAGAGGGGCAGAAACCGGAATCTGGAAACAGAGGGGCAGAAACAAGAGGCTGGAAACAGAGGGCGAGAAACAGGAGGCTGGAAACAGAGGGTGAGAAACAGGAGGCTGGAAAAAGAGGGTGAGAAACAGGAGACTGGAAACAGAGGGGCAGAAACAGGAGACTGGAAACAGAGGGGCAGAAACCGGAGTCTGGAAACAGAGGGGCAGAAACAGGAGTCTGGAAACAGAGGGGCAGAAACAGGAGTCTGAAAACAGAGGGGGAGAGACAGGCGTCTGGAAACAGAGGGGCAGAAACAGGAGCCTGGAAACAGAGGGGCAGAAACAAGAGTCTGGAAAAAGAGGGGCAGAAACAGGAGAGTGGAAACAGTGGGGCAGAAACAGGAGTCTGGAAACAGAGGGGCAGAAACAGGAGTCTCGAAACAGAGGGGCAGAAACCGGAATCTGGAAACAGAGGGGCAGAAACAGGAGTCTGGAAACAGAGGGGGAGAAACAGGAGTCTGGAAACAGAGGGGCAGAAACAGGAGGCTGGAAACAGAGGGGCAGAAACAGGAGGCTGGAAACAGAGGGGCAGAAACAGGAGTCTGGAAACAGAGGGGCAGAAACAGGAGACTGGAAACAGAGGGGGAGAAACAGGAGTCTGGAAACAGAGTGGGAGAAATAGGAGTCAGGATACAGAGGGGGAGAAACAGGAGTCTGGAAACAGAGGGGGAGAAACAGGAGTCTGGAAACAGAGGAGGAGAAACAGGAGTCTGGAAACAGAGGGGGAGAAACACGAGGCTGGAAACAGAGGGGCAGAAACAGGAGGCTGGAAACAGAGGGGCAGAAACAGGAGTCTCGAAACAGAGGGGCAGAAACAGGAGGCTGGAAACAGAGGGGGAGAAGCAGGAGTCTGGAAACAGAGGGGGACAAACAGGAGTCTGGAAACAGAGGGGGAGAAACAGGAGTCTGGAAACAGAGGGGCAGAAACAGGAGGCTGGAAACAGAGTGGCAGAAACAGGAGTCTGGAAACAGAGGGGCAGAAACAGGAGTCTGGAAACAGAGGGGCAGAAACAGGAGTCTGGAAACAGAGCGGCAGAAACAGGAGTCTGGAAACAGAGGGGGAGAAACAGGAGTCTGGAAATTGATGGGGAGAAACAGGAGTCTGGAAACAGAGGGTGAGAAACAGGAGTCTGGAAACAGAAGGGCAGAAACCGGAGTCTGGACACAGAGGGGCAGAAACAGGAGTCTGAAAACAGAGGGGGAGAAACAGGGGTCTGCAAACAGAGGGGGAGAAACAGGAGTCTGGAAACAGAGGGGCAGTAACAGGAGGCTGGAAACAGAGGGGCAGAAACAGGAGTCTGGTAACAGAGGGGCAGAAACTGGAGTCTGGAAACAGAGGGCGAGAAACAGGAGTCTGGAAACAGAGCGGCAGAAACAGGAGTCTGGAAATTGATGGGGAGAAACAGGAGTCTGGAAACAGAGGGTGAGAAACAGGAGTCTGGAAACAGAAGGGCAGAAACCGGAATCTGGAAACAGAGGGGCAGAAACAGGAGTCTGGAAACAGAGGGGGAGAAACAGGAGTCTGGAAACAGAGGGGCAGAAACAGGAGGCTGGAAACAGAGGGGCAGAAACAGGAGGCTGGAAACAGAGGGGCAGAAACAGGAGTCTGGAAACAGAGGGGCAGAAACAGGAGACTGGAAACAGAGGGGGAGAAACAGGAGTCTGGAAACAGAGTGGGAGAAATAGGAGTCCGGATACAGAGGGGGAGAAACAGGAGTCTGGAAACAGAGGGGGAGAAACAGGAGTCTGGAAACAGAGGAGGAGAAACAGGAGTCTGGAAACAGAGGGGGAGAAACACGAGGCTGGAAACAGAGGGGCAGAAACAGGAGGCTGGAAACAGAGGGGCAGAAACAGGAGTCTCGAAACAGAGGGGCAGAAACAGGAGGCTGGAAACAGAGGGGGAGAAGCAGGAGTCTGGAAACAGAGGGGGACAAACAGGAGTCTGGAAACAGAGGGGGAGAAACAGGAGTCTGGAAACAGAGGGGCAGAAACAGGAGGCTGGAAACAGAGTGGCAGAAACAGGAGTCTGGAAACAGAGGGGCAGAAACAGGAGTCTGGAAACAGAGGGGCAGAAACAGGAGTCTGGAAACAGAGCGGCAGAAACAGGAGTCTGGAAACAGAGGGGGAGAAACAGGAGTCTGGAAATTGATGGGGAGAAACAGGAGTCTGGAAACAGAGGGTGAGAAACAGGAGTCTGGAAACAGAAGGGCAGAAACCGGAGTCTGGACACAGAGGGGCAGAAACAGGAGTCTGAAAACAGAGGGGGAGAAACAGGGGTCTGCAAACAGAGGGGGAGAAACAGGAGTCTGGAAACAGAGGGGCAGTAACAGGAGGCTGGAAACAGAGGGGCAGAAACAGGAGTCTGGTAACAGAGGGGCAGAAACTGGAGTCTGGAAACAGAGGGCGAGAAACAGGAGTCTGGAAACAGAGCGGCAGAAACAGGAGTCTGGAAATTGATGGGGAGAAACAGGAGTCTGGAAACAGAGGGTGAGAAACAGGAGTCTGGAAACAGAAGGGCAGAAACCGGAATCTGGAAACAGAGGGGCAGAAACAGGAGTCTGGAAACAGAGGGGGAGAAACAGGAGTCTGGAAACAGAGGGGCAGAAACAGGAGGCTGGAAACAGAGGGGCAGAAACAGGAGGCTGGAAACAGAGGGGCAGAAACAGGAGTCTGGAAACAGAGGGGCAGAAACAGGAGACTGGAAACAGAGGGGGAGAAACAGGAGTCTGGAAACAGAGTGGGAGAAATAGGAGTCCGGATACAGAGGGGGAGAAACAGGAGTCTGGAAACAGAGGGGGAGAAACAGGAGTCTGGAAACAGAGGAGGAGAAACAGGAGTCTGGAAACAGAGGGGGAGAAACACGAGGCTGGAAACAGAGGGGCAGAAACAGGAGGCTGGAAACAGAGGGGCAGAAACAGGAGTCTGGAAACAGAGGGGCAGAAACAGGAGTCTGGAAACAGAGGAGGAGAAACAGGAGTCTGGAAACAGAGGGGGAGAAACAGGAGGCTGGAAACAGAGGGGGAGAAACAAGAGTCTGGAAACAGAGGGGGAGAAACAGGGGGCTGGAAACAGAGGGGCAGAAACAGGAGGCTGGAAACGGAGGGGCAGAAACAGGAGTCTGGAAACAGAGGGGGAGAAACAGGAGTCTGGAAACAGATGGTGAGAAACAGGAGTCTAGAAACAGAGGGCAGAAATAGGAGTCTGGAAACAGAGGGGACAAACACGAGGCTGGAAAAAGAGGGGGAGAAACAGGAGTCTGGAAACAGAGGGGCAGAAAAAGGAGTCTGGAAACAGAGGGGGAGAAACAGGGGTCTGCAAACAGAGGGGGAGAAACAGGAGCCACTAAACAGAGGAGGAGAAACAGGAGTCTGGAAACAGAGGGGCAGAAACAGGAGTCTGGAAACAGAGTGGCAGAAACAGGAGTTTGGAAACAGAGGGGGAGAAACAGGAGGCTGGAAACAGCGGGGCAGAAACAGGAGGCTCGAAACAGAGGGGGAGAAACAGGAGTCTGGAAACAGAGGTGGAGAAACAGAAGACTGGAAACAGAGGGGGAGAAAGAGGAGTCTGGAAACAGAGGGGGAGAAACAGGAGTCTGGAAACAGAGGGGGAGAAACACGAGGCTGGAAACAGAGGGGCAGAAACAGGAGGCTGGAAACAGAGGGGCAGAAACAGGAGTCTGGAAACAGAGGGGCAGAAACAGGAGTCTGGAAACAGAGGAGGAGAAACAGGAGTCTGGAAACAGAGGGGGAGAAACAGGAGGCTGGAAACAGAGGGGGAGAAACAAGAGTCTGGAAACAGAGGGGGAGAAACAGGGGGCTGGAAACAGAGGGGCAGAAACAGGAGGCTGGAAACAGAGGGGCAGAAACAGGAGTCTGGAAACAGAGGGGGAGAAACAGGAGTCTGGAAACAGATGGTGAGAAACAGGAGTCTACAAACAGAGGGCAGAAATAGAAGTCTGGAAACAGAGGGGACAAACACGAGGCTGGAAAAAGAGGGGGAGAAACAGGAGTCTGGAAACAGAGGGGCAGAAAAAGGAGTCTGGAAACAGAGGGGGAGAAACAGGGGTCTGCAAACAGAGGGGGAGAAACAGGAGCCAGTAAACAGAGGAGGAGAAACAGGAGTCTGGAAACAGAGGGGCAGAAACAGGAGTCTGGAAACAGAGTGGCAGAAACAGGAGTTTGGAAACAGAGGGGGAGAAACAGGAGGCTGGAAACAGCGGGGCAGAAACAGGAGGCTCGAAACAGAGGGGGAGAAACAGGAGTCTGAAAACAGAGGTGGAGAAACAGGAGACTGGAAACAGAGGGGGAGAAAGAGGACTCTGGAAACAGAGGGTGAGAAACAGGAGTCTGGAAACAGAGGGGGAGAAACAGGAGTCTGGAAACAGAGGGGGAGGAACAGGATTCTGGAAACAGAGGGGCAGAAACAGGAGTCTGAAATCAGAGTGGGAGAAACAGGAGTCTGTAAACAGAGGAGGAGAAACAGGAGTCTGGAAACAGAGGGGGAGAAACAGGAGCCAGTAAACAGAGGAGGAGAAACAGGAGTCTGGAAACAGAGCGGCAGAAACAGGAGTCTGGAAACAGAGTGGCAGAAACAGGAGTTTGGAAACAGAGGGGGAGAAACAGGAGGCTGGAAACAGCGGGGCAGAAACAGGAGGCTCGAAACAGAGGGGGAGAAACAGGAGTCTGGAAACAGAGGTGGAGAAACAGGAGACTGGAAACAGAGGGGGAGAAAGAGGAGTCTGGAAACAGAGGGGGAGAAACAGGAGTCTGGAAACAGAGGGGGAGAAACAGGGGTCTGGAAACAGAGGGGGAGAAACAGGATTCTGGAAACAGAGGGGCAGAAACAGGAGTCTGAAATCAGAGGGGGAGAAACAGGAGTCTGGAAACAGAGGGGGAGATACAGGAGGCTGGAAACAGAGGGGCAGAAACAGGAGGCTGGAAACAGAGGGGCAGAAACAGTAGTCTGGAAACAGAGGGGCAGAAACAGGAGACTGGAAACAGAGGGGGAGAAACAGGAGTCTGGAAACAGAGGGGGAGAAACAGGAGGCTGGAAACAGAGGGGGAGAAACAAGAGTCTGGAAACAGAGGGGCAGAAACAGGAGTGTGGACACAGAGGGGGAGAAACAGGAGGCTGGAAACAGAGGGGCAGAAACCGGAGACTGGAAACAGAGGGGCAGAAACAGGAGTCTGGAAACAGATGGTGAGAAACAGGAGTCTGGAAACAGAGGGCAGAAATAGGAGTCTGGAAACAGAGGGGAGAAACAGGAGGCTGGAAACAGAGGGGGAGAAACAGGAGTCTGGAAACACAGGGTGAGAAACAAAAGTCTGGAAACAGAGGGGCAGAAACAGGTGTCTGGATACAGAGGGGGAGAAACATGAGTCTGGAAACAGAGGGAGAGAAACAGGAGACTGGAGACAGAGGGGCAGAAACAGGAGGCTGGAAACAGAGGGGCAGAAAGAGGAGACTGGAAACAGAGGGTGAGAAACAGCAGTCTGGAAACAGGGGGGCAGAAACAGGAGTCTGAAAACAGAGGGGGAGAAACCGGGGTCTGCAAACAGAGGGGGAGAAACAGGAGTCTGGAAACAGAGGGTGAGAAACAGGAGGCTGGAAACAGAGGGTGAGAAACAGGAGTCTGTAAACAGAGGGGCAGAAACCGGAATCTGGAAACAGAGGGGCAGAAACAAGAGGCTGGAAACAGAGGGCGAGAAACAGGAGGCTGGAAACAGAGGGTGAGAAACAGGAGGCTGGAAAAAGAGGGTGAGAAACAGGAGTCTGGAAACAGAGGGGCAGAAACCGGAGTCTGGAAACAGAGGGGCAGAAACAGGAGTCTGGAAACAGAGGGGCAGAAACAGGAGTCTGAAAACAGAGGGGGAGAGACAGGCGTCTGGAAACAGAGGGGCAGAAACAGGAGCCTGGAAACAGAGGGGCAGAAACAAGAGTCTGGAAAAAGAGGGGCAGAAACAGGAGAGTGGAAACAGTGGGGCAGAAACAGGAGTCTGGAAACAGAGGGGCAGAAACAGGAGTCTCGAAACAGAGGGGCAGAAACAGGAGGCTGGAAACAGAGGGGGAGAAGCAGGAGTCTGGAAACAGAGGGGGACAAACAGGAGTCTGGAAACAGAGGGGGAGAAACAGGAGTCTGGAAACAGAGGGGCAGAAACAGGAGGCTGGAAACAGAGTGGCAGAAACAGGAGTCTGGAAACAGAGGGGCAGAAACAGGAGTCTGGAAACAGAGGGGCAGAAACAGGAGTCTGGAAACAGAGCGGCAGAAACAGGAGTCTGGAAACAGAGGGGGAGAAACAGGAGTCTGGAAATTGATGGGGAGAAACAGGAGTCTGGAAACAGAGGGTGAGAAACAGGAGTCTGGAAACAGAAGGGCAGAAACCGGAGTCTGGACACAGAGGGGCAGAAACAGGAGTCTGAAAACAGAGGGGGAGAAACAGGGGTCTGCAAACAGAGGGGGAGAAACAGGAGTCTGGAAACAGAGGGGCAGTAACAGGAGGCTGGAAACAGAGGGGCAGAAACAGGAGTCTGGTAACAGAGGGGCAGAAACTGGAGTCTGGAAACAGAGGGCGAGAAACAGGAGTCTGGAAACAGAGCGGCAGAAACAGGAGTCTGGAAACAGAGGGGGAGAAACAGGAGTCTGGAAATTGATGGGGAGAAACAGGAGTCTGGAAACAGAGGGTGAGAAACAGGAGTCTGGAAACAGAAGGGCAGAAACCGGAATCTGGAAACAGAGGGGCAGAAACAGGAGTCTGGAAACAGAGGGGGAGAAACAGGAGTCTGGAAACAGAGGGGCAGAAACAGGAGGCTGGAAACAGAGGGGCAGAAACAGGAGGCTGGAAACAGAGGGGCAGAAACAGGAGTCTGGAAACAGAGGGGCAGAAACAGGAGACTGGAAACAGAGGGGGAGAAACAGGAGTCTGGAAACAGAGTGGGAGAAATAGGAGTCCGGATACAGAGGGGGAGAAACAGGAGTCTGGAAACAGAGGGGGAGAAACATGAGTCTGGAAACAGAGGAGGAGAAACAGGAGTCTGGAAACAGAGGGGGAGAAACACGAGGCTGGAAACAGAGGGGCAGAAACAGGAGGCTGGAAACAGAGGGGCAGAAACAGGAGTCTGGAAACAGAGGGGCAGAAACAGGAGTCTGGAAACAGAGGAGGAGAAACAGGAGTCTGGAAACAGAGGGGGAGAAACAGGAGGCTGGAAACAGAGGGGGAGAAACAAGAGTCTGGAAACAGAGGGGGAGAAACAGGGGGCTGGAAACAGAGGGGCAGAAACAGGAGGCTGGAAACAGAGGGGCAGAAACAGGAGTCTGGAAACAGAGGGGGAGAAACAGGAGTCTGGAAACAGATGGTGAGAAACAGGAGTCTAGAAACAGAGGGCAGAAATAGGAGTCTGGAAACAGAGGGGACAAACACGAGGCTGGAAAAAGAGGGGGAGAAACAGGAGTCTGGAAACAGAGGGGCAGAAAAAGGAGTCTGGAAACAGAGGGGGAGAAACAGGGGTCTGCAAACAGAGGGGGAGAAACAGGAGCCACTAAACAGAGGAGGAGAAACAGGAGTCTGGAAACAGAGGGGCAGAAACAGGAGTCTGGAAACAGAGTGGCAGAAACAGGAGTTTGGAAACAGAGGGGGAGAAACAGGAGGCTGGAAACAGCGGGGCAGAAACAGGAGGCTCGAAACAGAGGGGGAGAAACAGGAGTCTGGAAACAGAGGTGGAGAAACAGAAGACTGGAAACAGAGGGGGAGAAAGAGGAGTCTGGAAACAGAGGGGGAGAAACAGGAGTCTGGAAACAGAGGGGGAGAAACAGGAGTCTGGAAACAGAGGGGGAGAAACAGGATTCTGGAAACAGAGGGGCAGAAACAGGAGTCTGAAATCAGAGGGGGAGAAACAGGAGTCTGTAAACAGAGGAGGAGAAACAGGAGTCTGGAAACAGAGGGGGAGAAACAGGAGCCAGTAAACAGAGGAGGAGAAACAGGAGTCTGGAAACAGAGCGGCAGAAACAGGAGTCTGGAAACAGAGTGGCAGAAACAGGAGTTTGGAAACAGAGGGGGAGAAACAGGAGGCTGGAAACAGCGGGGCAGAAACAGGAGGCTCGAAACAGAGGGGGAGAAACAGGAGTCTGGAAACAGAGGTGGAGAAACAGGAGACTGGAAACAGAGGGGGAGAAAGAGGAGTCTGGAAACAGAGGGGGAGAAACAGGAGTCTGGAAACAGAGGGGGAGAAACAGGAGTCTGGAAACAGAGGGGGAGAAACAGGATTCTGGAAACAGAGGGGCAGAAACAGGAGTCTGAAATCAGAGGGGGAGAAACAGGAGTCTGGAAACAGAGGGGGAGATACAGGAGGCTGGAAACAGAGGGGCAGAATCAGGAGGCTGGAAACAGAGGGGCAGAAACAGTAGTCTGGAAACAGAGGGGCAGAAACAGGAGACTGGAAACAGAGGGGGAGAAACAGGAGTCTGGAAACAGAGGGGGAGAAACAGGAGGCTGGAAACAGAGGGGGAGAAACAAGAGTCTGGAAACAGAGGGGCAGAAACAGGAGTGTGGACACAGAGGGGGAGAAACAGGAGGCTGGAAACAGAGGGGCAGAAACCGGAGACTGGAAACAGAGGGGCAGAAACAGGAGTCTGGAAACAGATGGTGAGAAACAGGAGTCTGGAAACAGAGGGCAGAAATAGGAGTCTGGAAACAGAGGGGAGAAACAGGAGGCTGGAAAGAGAGGGGGAGAAACAGGAGTCTGGAAACACAGGGTGAGAAACAAAAGTCTGGAAACAGAGGGGCAGAAACAGGTGTCTGGATACAGAGGGGGAGAAACAGGAGTCTGGAATCAGAGGGAGAGAAACAGGAGACTGGAGACAGAGGGGCAGAAACAGGAGGCTGGAAACAGAGGGGCAGAAAGAGGAGACTGGATACAGAGGGTGAGAAACAGCAGTCTGGAAACAGAGGGGCAGAAACTGGAGTCTGAAAACAGAGGGGGAGAAACCGGGGTCTGCAAACAGAGGGGGAGAAACAGGAGTCTGGAAACAGAGGGTGAGAAACAGGAGGCTGGAAACAGAGGGTGAGAAACAGGAGTCTGTAAACAGAGGGGCAGAAACCGGAGTCTGGAAACAGAGGGGCAGAAACAAGAGGCTGGAAACAGAGGGCGAGAAACAGGAGGCTGGAAACAGAGGGTGAGAAACAGGAGGCTGGAAAAAGAGGGTGAGAAACAGGAGTCTGGAAACAGAGGGGCAGAAACCGGAGTCTGGAAACAGAGGGGCAGAAACAGGAGTCTGGAAACAGAGGGGCAGAAACAAGAGTCTGGAAACAGAGGGTGAGAAACAGGAGTCTGGAAACAGAGGGTGAGAAACACGAGCCTGGAAACAGAGGGGCAGAAACAGGAGTCTGGAAACAGAGGGTGAGAAACACGAGTCTGGAAACAGAGGGGCAGAAACAGGAGTCTGAAAACAGAGGGGGAGAGACAGGCGTCTGGAAACAGAGGGGCAGAAACAGGAGCCTGGAAACAGAGGGGCAGAAACAAGAGTCTGGAAAAAGAGGGGCAGAAACAGGAGAGTGGAAACAGTGGGGCAGAAACAGGAGTCTGGAAACAGAGGGGGAGAAACAGGAGGCTGGAAACAGAGGGGCAGAAACAGGAGTCTCGAAACAGAGGGGCAGAAACAGGAGGCTGGAAACAGAGGGGGAGAAGCAGGAGTCTGGAAACAGAGGGGGAGAAACAGGAGTCTGGAAACAGAGGGGGAGAAACAGGAGTCTGGAAACAGAGGGGCAGAAACAGGAGGCTGGAAACAGAGTGGCAGAAACAGGAGTCTGGAAACAGAGGGGCAGAAACAGGAGTCTGGAAACAGAGGGGCAGAAACAGGAGTCTGGAAACAGAGCGGCAGAAACAGGAGTCTGGAAACAGAGGGGGAGAATCAGGAGTCTGGAAACAGAGGGGGAGAAACAGGAGTCTGGAAACAGAGGGGCAGAAACAGGAGTCTGAAAACAGAGGGGGAGAAACAGGGGTCTGCAAACAGAGGGGGAGAAACAGGAGTCTGGAAACAGAGGGGCAGAAACAGGAGGCTGGAAACACAGGGGCAGAAACAGGAGTCTGGAAACAGAGGGGCAGAAACAGGAGTCTGGAAACAGAGGGGGAGAAACAGGTGTCTGGAAATTGATGGGGAGAAACAGGATACCGGAAACAGAGGGTGAGAAACAGGAGTCTGGAAACAGAGGGGCAGAAACCGGACTCTGGAAACAGAGGGGCAGAAACAGGAGTCTGGAAACAGAGGGGCAGAAACAGGAGTCTGGAAACAGAGGGTGAGAAACAGGAGTCTGGAAACAGTGGGGCAGAAACAGGAGTGTGGAAACAGAGGGGGAGAAACAGGAGGCTGGAAACAGAGTGTGAGAAACAGGAGGCTGGAAACAGAGGGTGAGAAACAGGAGTCTGGAAACAGAGGGGGAGAAAGAGGCGTCTGGAAACAGAGGGGCAGAAACAGGAGTCTGGAAACAGAGGGGCAGAAACAGGAGTCTGGAAACAGAGGGTGAGAAACAGGAGTCTGGAAACAGAGGGGCAGAAACAGGAGTCTGGAAACACAGGGGGAGAAACATGAGTCTGGAAACAGAGGGGGAGAAACAGGAGGCTGGAAACAGAGGGGCAGAAACAGGAGGCTGGAAACAGAGGGGGAGAAGCAGGAGTCTGGAAACAGAGGGGGAGAAACAGGAGTCTGGAAACAGAGGGGCAGAATCAGGAGTCTGAAAACAGAGGGGGAGAATCCGGAGCCTGTAAACAGAGGAGGAGAATCAGGAGTCTGGAAACAGAGGGGGAGAAACAGGAGTCTGGAAACAGAGGGGCAGAAACAGGAGTCTGGAAACAGAGTGGCAGAAACAGGAGTTTGGAAACAGATAGGGAGAAACAGGAGTCTGGAAACAGTGGGGCAGAAACCGGCATCTGGAAACAGAGGGGCAGAAACAGGAGTCTGGAAACAGAGGAGGAGAAACAGGAGTCTGGAAACAGAGGGGGAGAAACAGGAGGCTGGAAACAGAGAGGCAGAAACAGGAGTCTGGAAACAGAGGGGCAGAAACAGGAGTCAGGAAACAGAGGGGGAGAAACAAGAGTCTGGAAACAGAGGGGCAGAAACAGGAGTGTGGAAACAGAGGGGGAGAAACAGGAGTCTGGAAACAGATGGTGAGAAACAGGAGTCTGGAAACAGAGGGGCAGAAATAGGAGTCTGGAAACAGAGGGGGACAAACAGGAGGCTGGAAACAGAGGGGGAGAAACAGGAGTCTGGAAACACAGGGTGAGAAACAGAAGTCTGGAAACAGAGGGGCAGAAACAGGAGTCTGGAAACAGAGGGGGAGAAACAGGAGTCTGGAAACAGAGGGAGAGAAACAGGAGACTGGAATCAGAGGGGCAGAAACAGGAGGCTGGAAACAGCGGGGCAGAAAGAGGAGACTGGAAACAGAGGGTGAGAAACAGGAGTCTGGAAACAGAGGGGCAGAAACAGGAGTCTGGAAACAGAGGGGGAGAAACAGGAGTCTGGAAACAGAGGGGGAGAAACAGGAGTCTGGAAACAGAGGGGGAGAAACAGGAGCCTGGAAACAGAGGGGGAGAAACAGGAGTCTGGAAACAGAGGGGCAGAAACAGGAGTCTGAAAACAGAGGGGGAGAAACAGAGGTCTGCAACAGAGGGGGAGAAACAGGAGTCTGGAAACAGAGGGGCAGAAACAGGAGGCTGGAAACAGAGGGGCAGAAACAGGAGTATGGAAACAGAGGGGCAGAAACAGGAGTCTGGAAACAGAGGGGCAGAAACAGGAGTCTGGAAACAGAGGGCGAGAAGCAGGAGGCTGGAAACAGATGGTGAGAAACAGGAGTCTGGAAACCGAGCGGCACCAACAGGAGTCTGGAAACAGAGGGGCAGAAACAGTAGTCTGGAAACAGAGGGGGAGAAACAGGGGTCTGCAAACAGAGGGGGAGAAACAGGAGTCTGGAAACAGAGGGGCAGAAACAGGAGGCTGGAAACAGAGGGGCAGAAACAGGAGTCTGGAAACAGAGGGGCAGAAACAGGAGTCTGGAAACAGAGGGGCAGAAACAGGAGTCTGGAAACAGAGGGCGAGTAGCAGGAGGCTGGAAACAGAGGGTGAGAAACAGGAGTCTGGAAACAGAGCGGCACAAACAGGAGTCTGGAAAGAGAGGGGCAGAAACAGGAGTCTGGAAACAGAGGGGGAGAAACAGGTGTCTGGAAATTGATGGGGAGAAACAGGATACCGGAAACAGAGGGTGAGAAACAGGAGTCTGGAAACAGAGGGGCAGAAACCGGACTCTGGAAACAGAGGGGCAGAAACAGGAGTCTGGAAACAGAGGGGCAGAAACAGGAGTCTGGAAACAGAGGGTGAGAAACAGGAGTCTGGAAACAGTGGGGCAGAAACAGGAGTGTGGAAACAGAGGGGGAGAAACAGGAGGCTGGAAACAGAGTGTGAGAAACTGGAGGCTGGAAACAGAGGGTGAGAAACAGGAGTCTGGAAACAGAGGGGGAGAAAGAGGCGTCTGGAAACAGAGGGGCAGAAACAGGAGTCTGGAAACAGAGGGGCAGAAACAGGAGTCTGGAAACAGAGGGTGAGAAGCAGGAGTCTGGAAACAGAGGGGCAGAAACAGGAGTCTGGAAACACAGGGGGAGAAACATGAGTCTGGAAACAGAGGGGGAGAAACAGGAGGCTGGGAACAGAGGGGCAGAAACAGGAGTCTCGAAACAGAGGGGCAGAAACAGGAGTCTGGAAACAGAGGGGGAGAAGCAGGAGTCTGGAAACAGAGGGGGAGAAACAGGAGTCTGGAAACAGAGGGGCAGAATCAGGAGTCTGAAAACAGAGGGGGAGAATCCGGAGCCTGTAAACAGAGGAGGAGAATCAGGAGTCTGGAAACAGAGGGGGAGAAACAGGAGGCTGAAAACAGAGGGGCAGAAACAGGAGTCTGGAAACAGAGTGGCAGAAACAGGAGTTTGGAAACAGAGGGGGAGAAACAGGAGTCTGGAAACAGAGGGGCAGAAACCGGCATCTGGAAACAGAGGGGCAGAAACAGGAGTCTGGAAACAGAGGAGGAGAAACAGGAGTCTGGAAACAGAGGGGGAGAAACAGGAGGCTGGAAACAGAGAGGCAGAAACAGGAGTCTGGAAACAGAGGGGCAGAAACAGGAGTCAGGAAACAGAGGGGGAGAAACAAGAGTCTGGAAACAGAGGGGCAGAAACAGGAGTGTGGAAACAGAGGGGGAGAAACAGGAGTCTGGAAACAGATGGTGAGAAACAGGAGTCTGGAAACAGAGGGGCAGAAATAGGAGTCTGGAAACAGAGGGGGAGAAACAGGAGGCTGGAAACAGAGGGGGAGAAACAGGAGTCTGGAAACACAGGTTGAGAAACAGAAGTCTGGAAACAGAGGGGCAGAAACAGGAGTCTGGAAACAGAGGGGGAGAAACAGGAGTCTGGAAACAGAGGGAGAGAAACAGGAGACTGGAATCAGAGGGGCAGAAACAGGAGGCTGGAAACAGAGGGGCAGAAAGTGGAGACTGGAAACAGAGGGTGAGAATCAGGAGTCTGGAAACAGAGGGGCAGAAACAGGAGTCTGGAAACAGAGGGGGAGAAACAGGAGTCTGGAAACAGAGGGGGAGAAACAGGAGTCTGGAAACAGTGGGGGAGAAACAGGAGTCTGGAAACAGAGGGGGAGAAACAGGAGTCTGGAAACAGAGGGGCAGAAACAGGAGTCTGAAAACAGAGGGGGAGAAACAGGGGTCTGCAACAGAGGGGGAGAAACAGGAGTCTGGAAACAGAGGGGCAGAAACAGGAGGCTGGAAACAGAGGGGCAGAAACAGGAGTATGGAAACAGAGGGGCAGAAACAGGAGTCTGGAAACAGAGGGGCAGAAACAGGAGTCTGGAAACAGAGGGCGAGAAGCAGGAGGCTGGAAACAGATGGTGAGAAACAGGAGTCTGGAAACAGAGCGGCACCAACAGGAGTCTGGAAACAGAGGGGCAGAAACAGGAGTCTGGAAACAGAGGGGGAGAAACAGGAGACTGGAAACAGAGGGGGAGAAACAGGAGTCTGGAAACAGAGGGGGAGAAACAGGAGTCTGGAAACAGAGGGGCAGAAACAGGAGTCTGAAAACAGAGGGGGAGAAACAGGGGTCTGCAAACAGAGGGGGAGAAAAAGGAGTCTGGAAACAGTGGGGCAGAAACAGAAGGCTGGAAACAGAGGGGCAGAAACAGGAGTCTGGAAACAGAGGGGGAGAAACAGGAGTCTGGAAACAGAGGGGGAGAAACAGGAGGCTGGAAACAGAGGGGGAGAAACAAGAGTCTGGAAACAGAGGGGCAGAAACAGGAGTGTGGAAACAGAGGGGGTGAAACAGGAGGCTGGAAACAGACGGGCAGAAACAGGAGTCTGGAAACAGAGGGGGAGAAACAGGAGTCTGGAAACAGATGGTTAGAAACAGGAGTCTGGAAACAGAGGGCAGAAATAGGAGTCTGGAAACAGAGGGGCAGAATCAGGAGGGTCGACACAGAGGGGCAGAAACAGGAGTCTGGAAACAGAGGGTGTGAAACAGGAGTCTGGAAACAGAGAGGCAGAAACAGGAGTCTGGAAACAGAGGGGCAGAAACAGGAGTCAGGAAACAGAGGGGGAGAAACAAGAGTCTGGAAACAGAGGGGCAGAAACAGGAGTGTGGAAACAGAGGGGGAGAAACAGGAGTCTGGAATCAGATGGTGAGAAACAGGAGTCTGGAAACAGAGGGGCAGAAATAGGGGTCTGGAAACAGAGGGGGAGAAACAGGAGGCTGGAAACAGAGGGGGAGAAACAGGAGTCTGGAAACACAGGGTGAGAAACAGAAGTCTGGAAACAGAGGGGCAGAAACAGGAGTCTGGAAACAGAGGGGGAGAAACATTAGTCTGGAAACAGAGGGAGAGAAACAGGAGACTGGAATCAGAGGGGCAGAAACAGGAGGCTGGAAACAGAGGGGCAGAAACAGGAGTCTGGAAACAGAGGGGGAGAAACAGGAGTCTGGAAACAGAGGGGGAGAAACAGGAGACTGGAAACAGAGGGGGAGAATCAGGAGTCTGGAAACAGAGGGGGAGAAACAGGAGTCTGGAAACAGAGGGGCAGAAACAGGAGTCTGAAAACAGAGGGGGAGAAACAGGAGTCTGCAAACAGAGGGGGAGAAACAGGACTCTGGAAACAGAGGAGCAGAAACAGGAGTCTGGAAACAGAGGGGCAGAAACAGGAGTCTGGAAACAGAGGGGCAGAAACAGGAGTCTGGAAACAGAGGGGCAGAAACAGGAGTCTGGAAACAGAGGGCGAGTAGCAGGAGGCTGGAAACAGAGGGTGAGAAACAGGAGTCTGGAAACAGAGCGGCACAAACAGGAGTCTGGAAACAGAGGGGCAGAAACAGGAGTCTGGAAACAGAGGGGGAGAAACAGGTGTCTGGAAATTGATGGGGAGAAACAGGATACCGGAAACAGAGGGTGAGAAACAGTAGTCTGGAAACAGAGGGGCAGAAACCGGACTCTGGAAACAGAGGGGCAGAAACAGGAGTCTGGAAACAGAGGGGCAGAAACAGGAGTCTGGAAACAGAGGGGGAGAAACAGGAGTCTGGAAACAGAGGGGCAGAAACAGGAGTCTGGAAACAGAGGGTGAGAAACAGGAGTCTGGAAACAGAGGGGCAGAAACAGGAGTCTGGAAACAGAGGGGGAGAAACAGGAGTCTGGAAACAGAGGGGGAGAAACAGGAGGCTGGAAACAGAGGGGCAGAAACAGGAGTCTCGAAACAGAGGGCAGAAACAGGAGGCTGGAAACAGAGGGGGAGAAGCAGGAGTCTGGAAACAGAGGGGCAGAAACAGGAGTCTGGAAACAGAGGGGGAGAAACAGGAGTCTGGAAACAGAGGGGCAGAAACAGGAGTCTGAAAACAGAGGGGGAGAAACAGGGGTCTGCAAACAGAGGGGGAGAAACAGGAGTCTGGAAACAGAGGGGCAGAAACAGGAGGCTGTAAACAGAGGGGCAGAAACAGGAGTATGGAAACAGAGGGGCAGAAACAGGAGTCTGGGAACAGAGGGGCAGAAACAGGAGTCTGGAAACAGAGGGCGAGAAGCAGGAGGCTGGAAACAGAGGGTGAGATACAGGAGTCTGGAAACAGAGCGGCACCAACAGGAGTCTGGAAACAGAGGGGGAGAAACAGGAGTCTGGAATCAGAGGGGGAGAAACAGGAGTCTGGAAACAGAGGGGGAGAAACAGGAGTCTGGAAACAGAGGGGGAGAAACAGGAGTCTGGAAACAGAGGGGCAGAAACAGCAGTCTGAAAACAGAGGGGGAGAAACAGGGGTCTGCAAACAGAGGGAGAGAAAAAGGAGTCTGGAAACAGAGGGGCAGAAACAGGAGGCTGGAAACAGAGGGGAAGAAACAGGAGTCTGGAAACAGAGGGGCAGAAACAGGAGTCTGGAAACAGAGGGCGAGAAGCAGGAGGCTGGAAACAGAGGGGGAGAAACAGGAGACTGGAAACAGAGGGGGAGAAACAGGAGTCTGGAAACAGAGGGGGAGAAACAGGAGTCTGGAAACAGAGGGGGAGAAACAGGAGTCTGGAAACAGAGGGGGAGAAACAGGACGCTGGAAACAGAGGGGGAGAAACAAGAGTCTGGAAACAGAGGGGGAGAAACAGGAGGCTGGAAACAGACGGGCAGAAACAGGAGTCTGGAAACAGAGGGGGAGAAACAGGAGTCTGGAAACAGATGGTTAGAAACAGGAGTCTGGAAACAGAGGGCAGAAATAGGAGTCTAGAAACAGAGGGGAGAAACAGGAGGCTGGAAACAGAGGGGGAGAAACAGGAGTCTGGAAACAGAGGGGCAGAAACAGGAGTCTGGAAACAGAGGGGCAGAAACAGGAGGCTGGAAACAGAGGGGCAGAAACAGGAGTCTGGAAACAGAGGGGCAGAAACAGGAGTCTGGAAACAGAGGGGCAGAAACAGGAGTCTGGAAACAGAGGGCGAGAAACAGGAGGCTGGAAACAGAGGGGGTGAAACAGGAGTCTGGAAACAGAGCGGCAGAAGGAGGAGTCTGGAAACAGAGGGGGAGAAACAGGAGTCTGGAAATTGATGGGGAGAAAAAGGAGTCTGGAAATAGAGGGTGAGAAACAGGAGTCTGGAAACAGAGGGGGAGAAACAGGAGGCTGGAAACAGAGGGGCAGAAACAGGAGGCTGGAAACAGAGGGGGAGAAACAGGAGTCTGGAAACAGAGGGGGAGAAACAGGAGTCTGGAAACAGAGGGGGAGAAACAGGAATCTGGAAACAGAGGGGGAGAAACAGGAGGCTGGAAACAGAGGGGCAGAAACAGGAGCCTGGAAACAGAGGGGGAGAAACAGGAGTCAGGAAACAGTGGGTGAGAAAGAGGAGGCTGGAAACAGAGGGGCAGAATCAGGAGGCTCGAAACAGAGGGGCAGAAACAGGAGTCTGGAAACAGAGGGTGAGAAACTGGAGTCTGGAAACAGAGGAGCAGAAACAGGAGTCTGGAAACAGATGGGGAGAAACAGGAGTCTGGAAACAGATGGTGAGAAACAGGAGTCTGGGAACAGAGGGGCAGAAACAGGAGTCTGGACACTGAGGGGGAGATACAAGAGTCTGGAAACAGAGGGGCAGAAACAGGAGTGTGGAAACAGAGCGGGAGAAACAGGAGGCTGGAAACAGAGGGGCAGAAAGAGGAGACTGGAAACACAGGGTGAGAACCAGGTGTCTGGAAAGAGAGGGGCAGAAACAGTAGTCTGGAAACAGAGGGGGAGAAACAGGAGTCTGGAAACAGAGGGGGAGAAACAGGAGTCTGAAAACAGAGGGGGAGAAACAGGAGTCTGGAAACAGAGGGGGAGAAACAGGAGTCTGGAAACAGAGGGGCAGAAACATGAGGCTGGAAACAGAGGGGCAGAAACAGGAGTCTGGAAACAGAGGGGCAGAAACAGGAGTCTGGAAACAGAGGGCGAGAAGCAGGAGGCTGGAAACAGAGGGGGAGAAACAGGAGACTGGAAACAGAGGGGGAGAAACAGGAGTCTGGAAACATAGGGGGAGTAACAGGAGTCTGGAAACAGAGGGGGAGAAACAGGAGTCTGGAAACAGAGGGGGAGAAACAGGAGGCTGGAAACAGAGGGGCAGAAACAGGAGCCTGGAAACAGAGGCGGAGAAACAGGAGTCAGGAAACAGAGGTTGA
Source organism: Carcharhinus amblyrhynchos (assembly GCF_965287045.1). Classification (NCBI taxonomy): domain Eukaryota; kingdom Metazoa; phylum Chordata; class Chondrichthyes; order Carcharhiniformes; family Carcharhinidae; genus Carcharhinus; species Carcharhinus amblyrhynchos. The sequence goes on along the minus strand of NW_027650324.1, from coordinate 56,683 downwards.
GAAAGAGGAGGCTGGAAACAGAGGGGCAGAATCAGGAGGCTCGAAACAGAGGGGCAGAAACAGGAGTCTGGAAACAGAGGGCGAGAAGCAGGAGGCTGGAAACAGAGGGGGAGAAACTGGAGACTGGAAACAGAGGGGGAGAAACAGGAGTCTGGAAACAGAGGGGGAGAAACAGGAGTCTGGAAACAGAGGGGGAGAAACAGGAGTCTGGAAACAGAGGGGGAGAAACAGGAGTCTGGAAACAGAGGGGGAGAAACAGGAGTCTGGAAACAGAGGGGGAGAAACAGGAGTCTGGAAACAGAGGGGCAGAAACAGGAGTCTGAAAACAGAGGGGGAGAAACAGGGGTCTGCAAACAGAGGGGGAGAAACAGGAGTCTGGAAACAGAGGGGCAGAAACAGGAGGCTGGAAACAGAGGGGCAGAAACAGGAGTCTGGAAACAGAGGGGGAGAAACAGGAGTCTGGAAACAGAGGGGGAGAAACAGGAGTCTGGAAACAGAGGGGGAGGAACAGGAGGCTGGAAACAGAGGGGGAGAAACAGGAGTCTGGAAACAGAGGGGGAGAAACAGGAGTCTGGAAACAGAGGGGGAGGAACAGGAGTCTCGAAACAGAGGGGGAGAAACAGGAGTCTGAAAACAGAGGGGGAGAAACAGGGGTCTGCAAACAGAGGGGGAGAAACAGGAGTCTGCAAACAGAGGGGCAGTAACAGGAGGCTGGAAACAGAGGGGCAGAAACAGGAGTCTGGAAACAGAGGGGCAGAAACAGGAGTCTGGAAACAGAGGGCGAGACGCAGGAGGCTGGAAACAGAGGGGGAGAAACAGGAGTCTGGAAACAGAGGGGGAGAAACAGGAGTCTGGAAACAGAGGGGGAGAAACAGGAGTCTGGAAACAGAGGGGGAGAAACAGGAGTCTGGAAACAGAGGGGGAGAAACAGGAGGCTGGAAACAGAGGGGCAGAAACAGGAGCCTGGAAACAGAGGGGGAGAAACAGGTGTCAGGAAACAGAGGGTGAGAAAGAGGAGGCTGGAAACAGAGGGGCAGAATCAGGAGGCTCGACACAGAGGGGCAGAAACAGGAGTCTGGAAACAGAGGGTGAGAAACAGGAGTCTGGAAACAGAGAGGCAGAAACAGGAGTCTGGAAACAGAGGGGCAGAAACAGGAGTCAGGAAACAGAGGGGGAGAAACAAGAGTCTGGAAACAGAGGGGCAGAAACAGGAGTGTGGAAACAGAGGGGGAGAAACAGGAGTCTGGAAACAGTGGGGGAGAAACAGGAGTCTGGAAACAGAGGGGGAGAAACAGGAGTCTGGAAACAGAGGGGCAGAAACAGGAGTCTGAAAACAGAGGGGGAGAAACAGGGGTCTGCAACAGAGGGGGAGAAACAGGAGTCTGGAAACAGAGGGGCAGAAACAGGAGGCTGGAAACAGAGGGGCAGAAACAGGAGTATGGAAACAGAGGGGCAGAAACAGGAGTCTGGAAACAGAGGGGCAGAAACAGGAGTCTGGAAACAGAGGGCGAGAAGCAGGAGGCTGGAAACAGATGGTGAGAAACAGGAGTCTGGAAACAGAGCGGCACCAACAGGAGTCTGGAAACAGAGGGGCAGAAACAGGAGTCTGGAAACAGAGGGGGAGAAACAGGAGACTGGAAACAGAGGGGGAGAAACAGGAGTCTGGAAACAGAGGGGGAGAAACAGGAGTCTGGAAACAGAGGGGCAGAAACAGGAGTCTGAAAACAGAGGGGGAGAAACAGGGGTCTGCAAACAGAGGGGGAGAAAAAGGAGTCTGGAAACAGTGGGGCAGAAACAGAAGGCTGGAAACAGAGGGGCAGAAACAGGAGTCTGGAAACAGAGGGGGAGAAACAGGAGTCTGGAAACAGAGGGGGAGAAACAGGAGGCTGGAAACAGAGGGGGAGAAACAAGAGTCTGGAAACAGAGGGGCAGAAACAGGAGTGTGGAAACAGAGGGGGTGAAACAGGAGGCTGGAAACAGACGGGCAGAAACAGGAGTCTGGAAACAGAGGGGGAGAAACAGGAGTCTGGAAACAGATGGTTAGAAACAGGAGTCTGGAAACAGAGGGCAGAAATAGGAGTCTGGAAACAGAGGGGCAGAATCAGGAGGGTCGACACAGAGGGGCAGAAACAGGAGTCTGGAAACAGAGGGCGAGAAACAGGAGGCTGGAAACAGAGGGGGAGAAACAGGAGTCTGGAAACAGAGCGGCAGAAGGAGGAGTCTGGAAACAGAGGGGGAGAAACAGGAGTCTGGAAATTGATGGGGAGAAACAGGAGTCTGGAAATAGAGGGTGAGAAACAGGAGTCTGGAAACAGAGGGGGAGAAACAGGAGGCTGGAAACAGAGGGGCAGAAACAGGAGGCTGGAAACAGAGGGGGAGAAACAGGAGTCTGGAAACAGAGGGGGAGAAACCGGAGTCTGGAAACAGAGGGGGAGAAACAGGAGTCTGGAAACAGAGGGGGAGAAACAGGAGGCTGGAAACAGAGGGGCAGAAACAGGAGCCTGGAAACAGAGGGGGAGAAACAGGAGTCTGGAAACAGAGGGGGAGAAACAGGAGTCTGGAAACAGAGGGGCAGAAACATGAGGCTGGAAACAGAGGGGCAGAAACAGGAGTCTGGAAACAGAGGGGCAGAAACAGGAGTATGGAAACAGAGGGCGAGAAGCAGGAGGCTCGAAACGGAGGGGGAGAAACAGGAGACTGGAAACAGAGGGGGAGAAACAGGAGTCTGGAAACAGAGGGGGAGAAACAGGAGTCTGGAAACAGAGGGGGAGAAACAGGAGTCTGGAAACAGAGGGGGAGAAACAGGAGGCTGGAAACAGAGGGGCAGAAACAGGAGCCTGGAAACAGAGGGGGAGAAACAGGAGTCAGGGAACAGAGGTTGAGAAAGAGGAGGCTGGAAACAGAGGGAGAGAAACAGGAGACTGGAATCAGAGGGGCAGAAACAGGAGGCTGGAAACAGAGGGGCAGAAACAGGAGACTGGAAACAGAGGGTGAGAAACAGGAGTCTGGAAACAGAGGGGCAGAAACAGGAGTCTGGAAACAGAGGGGGAGATACAGGAGTCTGGAAACAGAGGGGGAGAAACAGGAGTCTGGAAACAGAGGGGGAGAAACAGGAGTCTGGAAACAGAGGGGCAGAAACAGGAGTCTGAAAACAGAGGGGGAGAAACAGGGGTCTGCAAACAGAGGGGGAGAAACAGGAGTCTGGAAACAGAGGGGCAGAAACAGGAGGCTGGAAACAGAGGGGCAGAAACAGGAGTATGGAAACAGAGGGGCAGAAACAGGAGGCTGGAAACAGAGGGGGAGAAACAGGAGTCTGGAAACAGAGGGGGAGAAACAGGAGTCTGGAAACAGAGGGGGAGAAACTGGAGTCTGGAAACAGAGGCGGTGAAACAGGAGGCTGGAAACAGAGGGGCAGAAACAGGAGCCTGGAAACAGAGGGGGAGAAACAGGAGTCAGGAAACAGTGGGTGAGAAAGAGGAGGCTGGAAACAGAGGGGCAGAATCAGGAGGCTCGAAACAGAGGGGCAGAAACAGGAGTCTGGAAACAGAGGGTGAGAAACTGGAGTCTGGAAACAGAGGAGCAGAAACAGGAGTCTGGAAACAGAGGGGGAGAAACAGGAGTCTGGAAACAGATGGTGAGAAACAGGAGTCTGGGAACAGAGGGGCAGAAAGAGGAGTCTGGACACTGAGGGGGAGAAACAAGAGTCTGGAAACAGAGGGGCAGAAACAGGAGTCTGGAAACAGAGGGGGAGAAACAGGAGTCTGGAAACAGAGGGGGAGAATCAGGAGTCTGGAAACTGAGGGGCAGAAACAGGAGTCTGAAAACAGAGGGGGAGAAACAGGGGTCTGCAAACAGAGGGGGAGAAAAAGGAGTCTGGAAACAGAGGGGCAGAAACAGGAGGCTGGAAACAGAGGGGAAGAAACAGGAGTCTGGAAACAGAGGGGCAGAAACAGGAGTCTGGAAACAGAGGGCGAGAAGCAGGAGGCTGGAAACAGAGGGGGAGAAACAGGAGACTGGAAGCAGAGGGGGAGAAACAGGAGTCTGGAAACAGAGGGGGAGAAACAGGAGACTGGAAACAGAGGGGGAGAAACAGGAGTCTGGAAACAGAGGGGGAGAAACAGGAGGCTGGAACCAGAGGGGGAGAAACAAGAGTCTGGAAACAGAGGGGCAGAAACAGGAGTGTGGAAACAGAGGGGGAGAAACAGGAGGCTGGAAACAGACGGGCAGAAACAGGAGTCTGGAAACAGAGGGGGAGAAACAGGAGTCTGGAAACAGATGGTTAGAAACAGGAGTCTGGAAACAGAGGGCAGAAATAGGAGTCTAGAAACAGAGGGGAGAAACAGAAGGCTGGAAACAGAGGGGGAGAAACAGGAGTCTGGAAACAGAGGGGCAGAAACAGGAGGCTGGAAACAGAGGGGCAGAAACAGGAGTCTGGAAACAGAGGGGCAGAAACAGGAGGCTGGAAACAGAGGGGCAGAAACAGGAGTCTGGAAACAGAGGGGCAGAAACAGGAGTCTGGAAACAGAGGGGCAGAAACAGGAGTCTGGAAACAGAGGGCGAGAAACAGGAGGCTGGAAACAGAGGGGGAGAAACAGGAGTCTGGAAACAGAGCGGCAGAAGGAGGAGTCTGGAAACAGAGGGGGAGAAACAGGAGTCTGGAAATTGATGGGGAGAAAAAGGAGTCTGGAAATAGAGGGTGAGAAACAGGAGTCTGGAAACAGAGGGGGAGAAACAGGAGGCTGGAAACAGAGGGGCAGAAACAGGAGGCTGGAAACAGAGGGGGAGAAACAGGAGTCTGGAAACAGAGGGGGAGAAACAGGAGTCTGGAAACAGAGGGGGAGAAACAGGAGTCTGGAAACAGAGGGGGAGCAACAGGAGGCTGGAAACAGAGGGGCAGAAACAGGAGCCTGGAAACAGAGGGGGAGAAACAGGAGTCAGGAAACAGTGGGTGAGAAAGAGGAGGCTGGAAACAGAGGGGCAGAATCAGGAGGCTCGAAACAGAGGGGCAGAAACAGGAGTCTGGAAACAGAGGGTGAGAAACTGGAGTCTGGAAACAGAGGAGCAGAAACAGGAGTCTGGAAACAGAGGGGGAGAAACAGGAGTCTGGAAACAGATGGTGAGAAACAGGAGTCTGGGAACAGAGGGGCAGAAACAGGAGTCTGGACACTGAGGGGGAGAAACAAGAGTCTGGAAACAGAGGGGCAGAAACAGGAGTGTGGAAGCAGAGGGGGAGAAACAGGAGGCTGGAAACAGAGGGGCAGAAAGAGGAGACTGGAAACAGAGGGTGAGAACCAGGTGTCTGGAAAGAGAGGGGCAGAAACAGGAGTCTGGAAACAGAGGGGGAGAAACAGGAGTCTGGAAACAGAGGGGGAGAAACAGGAGTCTGGAAACAGAGGGGGAGAAACAGGGGTCTGGAAACAGAGGGGGAGAAACAGGAGTCTGGAAACAGAGGGGCAGAAACATGAGGCTGGAAACAGAGGGGCAGAAACAGGAGTCTGGAAACAGAGGGGGAGAAACAGGAGTCTGGAAACAGAGGGGGAGAAACAGGAGTCTGGAAACAGAGGGGCAGAAACAGGAGTCTGGAAACAGAGGGGGAGAAACAGGAGTCTGGAAACAGAGGGGGAGAAACAGGAGTCTGGAAACAGAGGGGGAGAAACAGGAGTCTGGAAACAGAGGGGGAGAAACAGGAGTCTGGAAACAGAGGGGGAGAAACAGGAGTCTGGAAACAGAGGGGGAGAAACAGGAGTCTGGAAACAGAGGGGCAGAAACAGGAGTCTGAAAACAGAGGGGGAGAAACAGGGGTCTGCAAACAGAGGGGGAGAAACAGGAGTCTGGAAACAGAGGGGCAGAAACAGGAGGCTGGAAACAGAGGGGCAGAAACAGGAGTCTGGAAACAGAGGGGCAGAAACAGGAGTCTGGAAACAGAGGGCGAGACGCAGGAGGCTGGAAACAGAGGGGGAGAAACAGGAGTCTGGAAACAGAGGGGGAGCAACAGGAGTCTGGAAACAGAGGGGGAGAAACAGGAGTCTGGAAACAGAGGGGGAGAAACAGGAGTCTGGAAACAGAGGGGGAGAAACAGGAGGCTGGAAACAGAGGGGCAGAAACAGGAGCCTGGAAACAGAGGGGGAGAAACAGGTGTCAGGAAACAGAGGGTGAGAAAGAGGAGGCTGGAAACAGAGGGGCAGAATCAGGAGGCACGACACAGAGGGGCAGAAACAGGAGTCTGGAAACAGAGGGTGAGAAACAGGAGTCTGGAAACAGAGAGGCAGAAACAGGAGTCTGGAAACAGAGGGGCAGAAACAGGAGTCAGGAAACAGAGGGGGAGAAACAAGAGTCTGGAAACAGAGGGGCAGAAACAGGAGTGTGGAAACAGAGGGGGAGAAACAGGAGTCTGGAAACAGATGGTGAGAAACAGGAGTCTGGAAACAGAGAGGCAGAAACAGGAGGCTGGAAACAGAGGGGGAGAAACAGGAGTCTGGAAACACAGGGTGAGAAACAGGAGTCTGGAAACAGAGGGGGAGAAACAGGAGTCTGGAAACAGAGGGAGAGAAACAGGAGACTGGAATCAGAGAGGCAGAAACAGGAGGCTGGAAACAGAGGGGCAGAAAGAGGAGACTGGAAACAGAGGGTGAGAAACAGGAGTCTGGAAACAGAGGGGCAGAAACAGGAGTCTGGAAACAGAGGGGGAGAAACAGGAGTCTAGAAACAGAGGGGGAGAAACAGGAGTCTGGAAACAGAGGGGGAGAAACAGGAGTCTGGAAACAGAGGGGGAGAAACAGGAGTCTGGAAACAGAGGGGCAGAAACAGGAGTCTGAAAACAGAGGGGCAGAAACAGGAGGCTGGAAACAGAGGGGGAGAAACAGGAGCCTGGAAACAGAGGGGGAGAAACAGGTGTCAGGAAACAGAGGGTGAGAAAGAGGAGGCTGGAAACAGAGGGGCAGAATCAGGAGGCTCGACACAGAGGGGCAGAAACAGGAGTCTGGAAACAGAGTGTGAGAAACAGGAGTCTGGAAACAGAGAGGCAGAAACAGGGGTCTGGAAACAGAGGGGCAGAAACAGGAGTCAGGAAACAGAGGGGGAGAAACAAGAGTCTGGAAACAGAGGGGCAGAAACAGGAGTCAGGAAACAGAGGGGGAGAAACAAGAGTCTGGAAACAGAGGGGGAGAAACAGGAGTCTGGAAACAGATGGTGAGAAACAGGAGTCTGGAAACAGAGGGGCAGAAATAGGAGTCTGGAAACAGAGGGGGAGAAACAGGAGGCTGGAAACAGAGGGGGAGAAACAGGAGTCTGGAAACACAGGGTGAGAAACAGAAGTCTGGAAACAGAGGGGCAGAAACAGGAGTCAGGAAACAGAGGGGGAGAAACAAGAGTCTGGAAACAGAGGGGCAGAAACAGGAGTGTGGAAACAGAGGGGGAGAAACAGGAGTCTGGAAACAGATGGTGAGAAACAGGAGTCTGGAAACAGAGGGGCAGAAATAGGAGTCTGGAAACAGAGGGGGAGAAACAGGAGGCTGGAAACAGAGGGGGAGAAACAGGAGTCTGGAAACACAGGGTGAGAACCAGAAGTCTGGAAACAGAGGGGCAGAAACAGGAGTCTGGAAACAGAGGGGGAGAAACAGGAGTCTGGAAACAGAGGGAGAGAAACAGGAGACTGGAGTCAGAGAGGCAGAAACAGGAGGCTGGAAACAGAGGGGCAGAAAGAGGAGACTGGAAACAGAGGGTGAGAAACAGGAGTCTGGAAAAAGAGGGGCAGAAACAGGAGTCTGGAAACAGAGGGGGAGAAACAGGAGTCTGGAAACAGAGGGGGAGAAACTGGAGTCTGGAAACAGAGGGGCAGAAACAGGAGTCTGAAAACAGAGGGGGAGAAACAGGGGTCTGCAAACAGAGGGGGAGAAAAAGGAGTCTGGAAACAGAGGGGCAGAAACAGGAGGCTGGAAACAGAGGGGAAGAAACAGGAGTCTGGAAAGAGAGGGGCAGAAACAGGAGTCTGGAAACAGAGGGCGAGAAGCAGGAGGCTGGAAACAGAGGGGGAGAAACAGGAGACTGGAAACAGAGGGGGAGAAACAGGAGTCTGGAAACAGAGGGGGAGAAACAGGAGTCTGGAAACAGAGGGGGAGAAACAGGAGTCTGGAAACAGAGGGGGAGAAACAGGAGGCTGGAAACAGAGGGGGAGAAACAAGAGTCTGGAAACGGAGGGGCAGAAACAGGAGTGTGGAAACAGAGGGGGAGAAACAGGAGGCTGGAAACAGACGGGCAGAAACAGGAGTCTGGAAACAGAGGGGGAGAAACAGGAGTCTGGAAACAGATGGTTAGAAACAGGAGTCTGGAAACAGAGGGCAGAAATAGGAGTCTAGAAACAGAGGGGAGAAACAGGAGGCTGGAAACAGAGGGGGAGAAACAGGAGTCTGGAAACAGAGGGGCAGAAACAGGAGGCTGGAAACAGAGGGGCAGAAACAGGAGTCTGGAAACAGAGGGGCAGAAACAGGAGGCTGGAAACAGAGGGGCAGAAACAGGAGTCTGGAAACAGAGGGGCAGAAACAGGAGTCTGGAAACAGAGGGGCAGAAACAGGAGGCTGGAAACAGAGGGCGAGAAACAGGAGGCTGGAAACAGAGGGGGAGAATCAGGAGTCTGGAAACAGAGCGGCAGAAGGAGGAGTCTGGAAACAGAGGGGGAGAAACAGGAGTCTGGAAATTGATGGGGAGAAAAAGGAGTCTGGAAATAGAGGGTGAGAAACAGGAGTCTGGAAACAGAGGGGGAGAAACAGGAGGCTGGAAACAGAGGGGCAGAAACAGGAGGCTGGAAACAGAGGGGGAGAAACAGGAGTCTGGAAACAGAGGGGGAGAAACAGGAGTCTGGAAACAGAGGGGGAGAAACAGGAGTCTGGAAACAGAGGCGGTGAAACAGGAGGCTGGAAACAGAGGGGCAGAAACAGGAGCCTGGAAACAGAGGGGGAGAAACAGGAGGCAGGAAACAGTGGGTGAGAAAGAGGAGGCTGGAAACAGAGGGGCAGAATCAGGAGGCTCGAAACAGAGGGGCAGAAACAGGAGTCTGGAAACAGAGGGTGAGAAACTGGAGTCTGGAAACAGAGGAGCAGAAACAGGAGTCTGGAAACAGAGGGGGAGAAACAGGAGTCTGGAAACAGATGGTGAGAAACAGGAGTCTGGGAACAGAGGGGCAGAAACAGGAGTATGGACACTGAGGGGGAGAAACAAGAGTCTGGAAACAGAGGGGCAGAAACAGGAGTCTGGAAACAGAGGGGGAGAAACAGGAGTCTGGAAACAGAGGGGGAGAAACAGGAGTCTGGAAACTGAGGGGCAGAAACAGGAGTCTGAAAGCAGAGGGGGAGAAACAGGGGTCTGCAAACAGAGGGGGAGAAAAAGGAGTCTGGAAACAGAGGGGCAGAAACAGGAGGCTGGAAACAGAGGGGAAGAAACAGGAGTCTGGAAACAGAGGGGCAGAAACAGGAGTCTGGAAACAGAGGGCGAGAAGCAGGAGGTTGGAAACAGAGGGGGAGAAACAGGAGACTGGAAACAGAGGGGGAGAAACAGGAGTCTGGAAACAGATGGTGAGAAACAGGAGTCTGGAAACAGAGGGGCAGAAATAGGAGTCTGGAAACAGAGGGGGAGAAACAGGAGGCTGGAAACAGAGGGGGAGAAACAGGAGTCTGGAAACACAGGGTGAGAAACAGGAGTCTGGAAACAGAGGGGGAGAAACAGGAGTCTGGAAACAGAGGGAGAGAAACAGGAGACTGGAATCAGAGAGGCAGAAACAGGAGGCTGGAAACAGAGGGGCAGAAAGAGGAGACTGGAAACAGAGGGTGAGAAACAGGAGTCTGGAAACAGAGGGGCAGAAACAGGAGTCTGGAAACAGAGGGGGAGAAACAGGAGTCTGGAAACAGAGGGGGAGAAACAGGAGTCTGGAAACAGAGGGGGAGAAACAGGAGTCTGGAAACAGAGGGGGAGAAACAGGAGTCTGGAAACAGAGGGGCAGAAACAGGAGTCTGAAAACAGAGGGGCAGAAACAGGAGGCTGGAAACAGAGGGGGAGAAACAGGAGCCTGGAAACAGAGGGGGAGAAACAGGTGTCAGGAAACAGAGGGTGAGAAAGAGGAGGCTGGAAACAGAGGGGCAGAATCAGGAGGCTCGACACAGAGGGGCAGAAACAGGAGTCTGGAAACAGAGTGTGAGAAACAGGAGTCTGGAAACAGAGAGGCAGAAACAGGGGTCTGGAAACAGAGGGGCAGAAACAGGAGTCAGGAAACAGAGGGGGAGAAACAAGAGTCTGGAAACAGAGGGGCAGAAACAGGAGTGTGGAAACAGAGGGGGAGAAACAGGAGTCTGGAAACAGATGGTGAGAAACAGGAGTCTGGAAACAGAGGGGCAGAAATAGGAGTCTGGAAACAGAGGGGGAGAAACAGGAGGCTGGAAACAGAGGGGGAGAAACAGGAGTCTGGAAACACAGGGTGAGAAACAGAAGTCTGGAAACAGAGGGGCAGAAACAGGAGTCAGGAAACAGAGGGGGAGAAACAAGAGTCTGGAAACAGAGGGGCAGAAACAGGAGTGTGGAAACAGAGGGGGAGAAACAGGAGTCTGGAAACAGATGGTGAGAAACAGGAGTCTGGAAACAGAGGGGCAGAAATAGGAGTCTGGAAACAGAGGGGGAGAAACAGGAGGCTGGAAACAGAGGGGGAGAAACAGGAGTCTGGAAACACAGGGTGAGAACCAGAAGTCTGGAAACAGAGGGGCAGAAACAGGAGTCTGGAAACAGAGGGGGAGAAACAGGAGTCTGGAAACAGAGGGAGAGAAACAGGAGACTGGAGTCAGAGAGGCAGAAACAGGAGGCTGGAAACAGAGGGGCAGAAAGAGGAGACTGGAAACAGAGGGTGAGAAACAGGAGTCTGGAAAAAGAGGGGCAGAAACAGGAGTCTGGAAACAGAGGGGGAGAAACAGGAGTCTGGAAGCAGAGGGGGAGAAACTGGAGTCTGGAAACAGAGGGGCAGAAACAGGAGTCTGGAAACAGAGGGGGAGAAACAGGAGTCTGGAAACAGAGGGGGAGAAACAGGAGTCTGGAAACAGAGGGGGAGAAACAGGAGTCTGGAAACAGAGGGGGAGAAACAGGAGGCTGGAAACAGAGGGGGAGAAACAAGAGTCTGGAAACGGAGGGGCAGAAACAGGAGTGTGGAAACAGAGGGGGAGAAACAGGAGGCTGGAAACAGACGGGCAGAAACAGGAGTCTGGAAACAGAGGGGGAGAAACAGGAGTCTGGAAACAGATGGTTAGAAACAGGAGTCTGGAAACAGAGGGCAGAAATAGGAGTCTAGAAACAGAGGGGAGAAACAGGAGGCTGGAAACAGAGGGGGAGAAACAGGAGTCTGGAAACAGAGGGGCAGAAACAGGAGGCTGGAAACAGAGGGGCAGAAACAGGAGTCTGGAAACAGAGGGGCAGAAACAGGAGGCTGGAAACAGAGGGGCAGAAACAGGAGTCTGGAAACAGAGGGGCAGAAACAGGAGTCTGGAAACAGAGGGGCAGAAACAGGAGTCTGGAAACAGAGGGCGAGAAACAGGAGGCTGGAAACAGAGGGGGAGAATCAGGAGTCTGGAAACAGAGCGGCAGAAGGAGGAGTCTGGAAACAGAGGGGGAGAAACAGGAGTCTGGAAATTGATGGGGAGAAAAAGGAGTCTGGAAATAGAGGGTGAGAAACAGGAGTCTGGAAACAGAGGGGGAGAAACAGGAGGCTGGAAACAGAGGGGCAGAAACAGGAGGCTGGAAACAGAGGGGGAGAAACAGGAGTCTGGAAACAGAGGGGGAGAAACAGGAGTCTGGAAACAGAGGGGGAGAAACAGGAGTCTGGAAACAGAGGGGGAGAAACAGGAGGCTGGAAACAGAGGGGCAGAAACAGGAGCCTGGAAACAGAGGGGGAGAAACAGGAGTCAGGAAACAGTGGGTGAGAAAGAGGAGGCTGGAAACAGAGGGGCAGAATCAGGAGGCTCGAAACAGAGGGGCAGAAACAGGAGTCTGGAAACAGAGGGTGAGAAACTGGAGTCTGGAAACAGAGGAGCAGAAACAGGAGTCTGGAAACAGAGGGGGAGAAACAGGAGACTGGAAAGAGATGGTGAGAAACAGGAGTCTGGGAACAGAGGGGCAGAAACAGGAGTCTGGACACTGAGGGGGAGAAACAAGAGTCTGGAAACAGAGGGGCAGAAACAGGAGTGTGGAAACAGAGGGGGAGAAACAGGAGGCTGGAAACAGAGGGGCAGAAAGAGGAGACTGGAAACAGAGGGTGAGAACCAGGTGTCTGGAAACAGAGGGGCAGAAACAGGAGGCTGGAAACAGAGGGGCAGAAACAGGAGTCTGGAAACAGAGGGGCAGAAACAGGAGTCTGGAAACAGAGGGGCAGAAACAGGAGTCTGGAAACAGAGGGCGAGAAACAGGAGGCTGGAAACAGAGTGGGAGAAACAGGAGTCTGGAAACAGAGCGGCAGAAGGAGGAGTCTGGAAACAGAGGGGGAGAAACAGGAGTCTGGAAATTGATGGGGAGAAAAAGGAGTCTGGAAATAGAGGGTGAGAAACAGGAGTCTGGAAACAGAGGGGGAGAAACAGGAGGCTGGAAACAGAGGGGCAGAAACAGGAGGCTGGAAACAGAGGGGGAGAAACAGGAGTCTGGAAACAGAGGGGGAGAAACAGGAGTCTGGAAACAGAGGGGGAGAAACAGGAGTCTGGAAACAGAGGGGGAGAAACAGGAGGCTGGAAACAGAGGGGCAGAAACAGGAGCCTGGAAACAGAGGGGGAGAAACAGGAGTCAGGAAACAGTGGGTGAGAAAGAGGAGGCTGGAAACAGAGGGGCAGAATCAGGAGGCTCGAAACAGAGGGGCAGAAACAGGAGTCTGGAAACAGAGGGTGAGAAACTGGAGTCTGGAAACAGAGGAGCAGAAACAGGAGTCTGGAAACAGAGGGGGAGAAACAGGAGTCTGGAAACAGATGGTGAGAAACAGGTGTCTGGGAACAGAGGGGCAGAAACAGGACTCTGGACACTGAGGGGGAGAAACAAGAGTCTGGAAACAGAGGGGCAGAAACAGGAGTGTGGAAACAGAGGGGGAGAAACAGGAGGCTGGAAACAGAGGGGCAGAAAGAGGAGACTGGAAACAGAGGGTGAGAACCAGGTGTCTGGAAAGAGAGGGGCAGAAACAGGAGTCTGGAAACAGAGGGGGAGAAACAGGAGTCTGGAAACAGAGGGGGAGAAACAGGAGTCTGGAAACAGAGGGGGAGAAACAGGAGTCTGGAAACAGAGGGGGAGAAACAGGAGTCTGGAAACAGAGGGGCAGAAACATGAGGCTGGAAACAGAGGGGCAGAAACAGGAGTCTGGAAACAGAGGGGCAGAAACAGGAGTATGGAAACAGAGGGCGAGAAGCAGGAGGCTGGAAACAGAGGGGGAGAAACAGGAGACTGGAAACAGAGGGGGAGAAACAGGAGTCTGGAAACAGAGGGGGAGAAACAGGAGTCAGGAAACAGAGGGGGAGAAACAGGAGTCTGGAAACAGAGGGGGAGAAACAGGAGGCTGGAGACAGAGGGGCAGAAACAGGAGCCTGGAAACAGAGGGGGAGAAACAGGAGTCAGGAAACAGAGGTTGAGAAAGAGGAGGCTGGAAACAGAGGGGCAGAATCAGGAGGCTCGAAACAGAGGGGCAGAAACAGGAGTCTGGAAACAGAGGGCGAGAAGCAGGAGGCTGGAAACAGAGGGGGAGAAACTGGAGACTGGAAACAGAGGGGGAGAAACAGGAGTCTGGAAACAGAGGGGGAGAAACAGGAGTCTGGAAACAGAGGGGGAGAAACAGGAGTCTGGAAACAGAGGGGGAGAAACAGGAGTCTGGAAACAGAGGGGGAGAAACAGGAGTCTGGAAACAGAGGGGGAGAAACAGGAGTCTGGAAACAGAGGGGCAGAAACAGGAGTCTGAAAACAGAGGGGGAGAAACAGGGGTCTGCAAACAGAGGGGGAGAAACAGGACTCTGGAAACAGAGGGGCAGAAACAGGAGGCTGGAAACAGAGGGGCAGAAACAGGAGTCTGGAAACAGAGGGGGAGAAACAGGAGTCTGGAAACAGAGGGGGAGAAACAGGAGTCTGGAAACAGAGGGGGAGAAACAGGAGTCTGGAAACAGAGGGGGAGAAACAGGAGTCTGGAAACAGAGGGGGAGAAACAGGAGTCTGGAAACAGAGGGGGAGAAACAGGAGTCTGGAAACAGAGGGGCAGAAACAGGAGTCTGAAAACAGAGGGGGAGAAACAGGGGTCTGCAAACAGAGGGGGAGAAACAGGAGTCTGGAAACAGAGTGGCAGAAACAGGAGGCTGGAAACAGAGGGGCAGAAACAGGAGTCTGGAAACAGAGGGGCAGAAACAGGAGTCTGGAAACAGAGGGCGAGACGCAGGAGGCTGGAAACAGAGCGGGAGAATCAGGAGTCTGGAAACAGAGGGGGAGAAACAGGAGTCTGGAAACAGAGGGGGAGAAACAGGAGTCTGGAAACAGAGGGGGAGAAACAGGAGTCTGGAAACAGAGGGGGAGAAACAGGAGGCTGGAAACAGAGGGGCAGAAACAGGAGCCTGGAAACAGAGGGGGAGAAACAGGTGTCAGGAAACAGAGGGTGAGAAAGAGGAGGCTGGAAACAGAGGGGCAGAATCAGGAGGCTCGACACAGAGGGGCAGAAACAGGAGTCTGGAAACAGAGGGTGAGAAACAGGAGTCTGGAAACAGAGAGGCAGAAACAGGAGTCTGGAAACAGAGGGGCAGAAACAGGAGTCAGGAAACAGAGGGGGAGAAACAAGAGTCTGGAAACAGAGGGGCAGAAACAGGAGTGTGGAAACAGAGGGGGAGAAACAGGAGTCTGGAAACAGATGGTGAGAAACAGGAGTCTGGAAACAGAGGGGCAGAAATAGGAGTCTGGAAACAGAGGGGGAGAAACAGGAGGCTGGAAACAGAGGGGGAGAAACAGGAGTCTGGAAACACAGGGTGAGAAACAGGAGTCTGGAAACAGAGGGGGAGAAACAGGAGTCTGTAAACAGAGGGAGAGAAACAGGAGACTGGAATCAGAGAGGCAGAAACAGGAGGCTGGAAACAGAGGGGCAGAAAGAGGAGACTGGAAACAGAGGGTGAGAAACAGGAGTCTGGAAACAGAGGGGCAGAAACAGGAGTCTGGAAACAGAGGGGGAGAAACAGGAGTCTGGAAACAGAGGGGGAGAAACAGGAGTCTGGAAACAGAGGGGGAGAAACAGGAGTCTGGAAACAGAGGGGGAGAAACAGGAGTCTGGAAACAGAGGGGCAGAAACAGGAGTCTGAAAACAGAGGGGCAGAAACAGGAGGCTGGAAACAGAGGGGGAGAAACAGGAGCCTGGAAACAGAGGGGGAGAAACAGGTGTCAGGAAACAGAGGGTGAGAAAGAGGAGGCTGGAAACAGAGGGGCAGAATCAGGAGGCTCGACACAGAGGGGCAGAAACAGGAGTCTGGAAACAGAGGGTGAGAAACAGGAGTCTGGAAACAGAGAGGCAGAAACAGGAGTCTGGAAACAGAGGGGCAGAAACAGGAGTCAGGGAACAGAGGGGGAGAAACAAGAGTCTGGAAACAGAGGGGCAGAAACAGGAGTGTGGAAACAGAGGGGGAGAAACAGGAGTCTGGAAACAGATGGTGAGAAACAGGAGTCTGGAAACAGAGGGGCAGAAATAGGAGTCTGGAAACAGAGGGGGAGAAACAGGAGGCTTTAAACAGAGGGGGAGAAACAGGAGTCTGGAAACACAGGGTGAGAAACTGAAGTCTGGAAACAGAGGGGCAGAAACAGGAGTCAGGAAACAGAGGGGGAGAAACAAGAGTCTGGAAACAGAGGGGCAGAAACAGGAGTGTGGAATCAGAGGGGGAGAAACAGGAGTCTGGAAACAGATGGTGAGAAACAGGAGTCTGGAAACAGAGGGGCAGAAATAGGAGTCTGGAAACAGAGGGGGAGAAACAGGAGGCTGGAAACAGAGGGGGAGAAACAGGAGTCTGGAAACACAGGGTGAGAACCAGAAGTCTGGAAACAGAGGGGCAGAAACAGGAGTCTGGAAACAGAGGGGGAGAAACAGGAGTCTGGAAACAGAGGGAGAGAAACAGGAGACTGGAGTCAGAGAGGCAGAAACAGGAGGCTGGAAACAGAGGGGCAGAAAGAGGAGACTGGAAACAGAGGGTGAGAAACAGGAGTCTGGAAAAAGAGGGGCAGAAACAGGAGTCTGGAAACAGAGGGGGAGAAACAGGAGTCTGGAAACAGAGGGGGAGAAACAGGAGTCTGGAAACAGAGGGGGAGAAACAGGAGTCTGGAAACAGAGGGGGAGAAACAGGAGTCTGGAAACAGAGGGGGAGAAACAGGAGTCTGGAAACAGAGGGGCAGAAACAGGAGTCTGAAAACAGAGGGGCAGAAACAGGAGGCTGGAAACAGAGGGGGAGAAACAGGAGTCTGGAAACAGAGGGGGAGAAACAGGAGTCTGGAAACAGAGGGGGAGAAACAGGACTCTGGAAACAGAGGGGGAGCAACAGGAGGCTGGAAACAGAGGGGCAGAAACAGGAGCCTGGAAACAGAGGTGGAGAAACAGGAGTCAGGAAACAGTGGGTGAGAAAGAGGAGGCTGGAAACAGAGGGGTAGAATCAGGAGGCTGGAAACAGAGGGGGAGAAACAAGAGTCTGGAAACAGAGGGGCAGAAACAGGAGTGTGGAAACAGAGGGGGAGAAACAGGAGGCTGGAAACAGACGGGCAGAAACAGGAGTCTGGAAACAGAGGGGGAGAAACAGGAGTCTGGAAACAGATGGTTAGAAACAGGAGTCTGGAAACAGAGGGCAGAAATAGGAGTCTAGAAACAGAGGGGAGAAACAGGAGGCTGGAAACATAGGGGGAGAAACAGGAGTCTGGAAACAGAGGGGCAGAAACAGGAGGCTGGAAACAGAGGGGCAGAAACAGGAGTCTGGAAACAGAGGGGCAGAAACAGGAGTCTGGAAACAGAGGGGCAGAAACAGGAGTCTGGAAACAGAGGGGCAGAAACAGGAGTCTGGAAACAGAGGGCGAGAAACAGGAGGCTGGAAACAGAGGGGGAGAAACAGGAGTCTGGAAACAGAGCGGCAGAAGGAGGAGTCTGGAAACAGAGGGGGAGAAACAGGAGTCTGGAAATTGATGGGGAGAAAAAGGAGTCTGGAAATAGAGGGTGAGAAACAGGAGTCTGGAAACAGATGGGCAGAAACAGGAGTCTGGAAACAGAGGGGCAGAAACCGGAGTCTGGAAACAGAGGGGCAGAAACAGGAGTATGAAAACAGATGGGGAGAAACAGGAGTCTGTAAACAGAGGAGGAGAAACTGGAGTCTGGAAACAGAGGGGGAGAAACAGGAGTCTGGAAACAGAGGGGCAGAAACAGGAGGCTGGAAACAGAGGGGCAGAAACAGGAGGCTGGAAACAGAGGGGGAGAAACAGGAGTCTGTAAACAGAGGGAGAGAAACAGGAGACTGGAATCAGAGAGGCAGAAACAGGAGGCTGGAAACAGAGGGGCAGAAAGAGGAGACTGGAAACAGAGGGTGAGAAACAGGAGTCTGGAAACAGAGGGGCAGAAACAGGAGTCTGGAAACAGAGGGGGAGAAACAGGAGTCTGGAAACAGAGGGGGAGAAACAGGAGTCTGGAAACAGAGGGGGAGAAACAGGAGTCTGGAAACAGAGGGGGAGAAACAGGAGTCTGGAAACAGAGGGGCAGAAACAGGAGTCTGAAAACAGAGGGGCAGAAACAGGAGGCTGGAAACAGAGGGGGAGAAACAGGAGCCTGGAAACAGAGGGGGAGAAACAGGTGTCAGGAAACAGAGGGTGAGAAAGAGGAGGCTGGAAACAGAGGGGCAGAATCAGGAGGCTCGACACAGAGGGGCAGAAACAGGAGTCTGGAAACAGAGGGTGAGAAACAGGAGTCTGGAAACAGAGAGGCAGAAACAGGAGTCTGGAAACAGAGGGGCAGAAACAGGAGTCAGGGAACAGAGGGGGAGAAACAAGAGTCTGGAAACAGAGGGGCAGAAACAGGAGTGTGGAAACAGAGGGGGAGAAACAGGAGTCTGGAAACAGATGGTGAGAAACAGGAGTCTGGAAACAGAGGGGCAGAAATAGGAGTCTGGAAACAGAGGGGGAGAAACAGGAGGCTTTAAACAGAGGGGGAGAAACAGGAGTCTGGAAACACAGGGTGAGAAACTGAAGTCTGGAAACAGAGGGGCAGAAACAGGAGTCAGGAAACAGAGGGGGAGAAACAAGAGTCTGGAAACAGAGGGGCAGAAACAGGAGTGTGGAATCAGAGGGGGAGAAACAGGAGTCTGGAAACAGATGGTGAGAAACAGGAGTCTGGAAACAGAGGGGCAGAAATAGGAGTCTGGAAACAGAGGGGGAGAAACAGGAGGCTGGAAACAGAGGGGGAGAAACAGGAGTCTGGAAACACAGGGTGAGAACCAGAAGTCTGGAAACAGAGGGGCAGAAACAGGAGTCTGGAAACAGAGGGGGAGAAACAGGAGTCTGGAAACAGAGGGAGAGAAACAGGAGACTGGAGTCAGAGAGGCAGAAACAGGAGGCTGGAAACAGAGGGGCAGAAAGAGGAGACTGGAAACAGAGGGTGAGAAACAGGAGTCTGGAAAAAGAGGGGCAGAAACAGGAGTCTGGAAACAGAGGGGGAGAAACAGGAGTCTGGAAACAGAGGGGGAGAAACAGGAGTCTGGAAACAGAGGGGGAGAAACAGGAGTCTGGAAACAGAGGGGGAGAAACAGGAGTCTGGAAACAGAGGGGGAGAAACAGGAGTCTGGAAACAGAGGGGCAGAAACAGGAGTCTGAAAACAGAGGGGCAGAAACAGGAGGCTGGAAACAGAGGGGGAGAAACAGGAGTCTGGAAACAGAGGGGGAGAAACAGGAGTCTGGAAACAGAGGGGGAGAAACAGGACTCTGGAAACAGAGGGGGAGCAACAGGAGGCTGGAAACAGAGGGGCAGAAACAGGAGCCTGGAAACAGAGGTGGAGAAACAGGAGTCAGGAAACAGTGGGTGAGAAAGAGGAGGCTGGAAACAGAGGGGTAGAATCAGGAGGCTGGAAACAGAGGGGGAGAAACAAGAGTCTGGAAACAGAGGGGCAGAAACAGGAGTGTGGAAACAGAGGGGGAGAAACAGGAGGCTGGAAACAGACGGGCAGAAACAGGAGTCTGGAAACAGAGGGGGAGAAACAGGAGTCTGGAAACAGATGGTTAGAAACAGGAGTCTGGAAACAGAGGGCAGAAATAGGAGTCTAGAAACAGAGGGGAGAAACAGGAGGCTGGAAACATAGGGGGAGAAACAGGAGTCTGGAAACAGAGGGGCAGAAACAGGAGGCTGGAAACAGAGGGGCAGAAACAGGAGTCTGGAAACAGAGGGGCAGAAACAGGAGTCTGGAAACAGAGGGGCAGAAACAGGAGTCTGGAAACAGAGGGGCAGAAACAGGAGTCTGGAAACAGAGGGCGAGAAACAGGAGGCTGGAAACAGAGGGGGAGAAACAGGAGTCTGGAAACAGAGCGGCAGAAGGAGGAGTCTGGAAACAGAGGGGGAGAAACAGGAGTCTGGAAATTGATGGGGAGAAAAAGGAGTCTGGAAATAGAGGGTGAGAAACAGGAGTCTGGAAACAGATGGGCAGAAACAGGAGTCTGGAAACAGAGGGGCAGAAACCGGAGTCTGGAAACAGAGGGGCAGAAACAGGAGTATGAAAACAGATGGGGAGAAACAGGAGTCTGTAAACAGAGGAGGAGAAACTGGAGTCTGGAAACAGAGGGGGAGAAACAGGAGTCTGGAAACAGAGGGGCAGAAACAGGAGGCTGGAAACAGAGGGGCAGAAACAGGAGGCTGGAAACAGAGGGGGAGAAACAGGAGTCTGGAAACAGAGGGGGAGAAACAGGAGTCTGGAAACAGAGGGGGAGAAACAGGAGTCTGGAAACAGAGGGGGAGAAACAGGAGGCTGGAAACAGAGGGGCAGAAACAGGAGCCTGGAAACAGAGGGGGAGAAACAGGAGTCAGGAAACAGTGGGTGAGAAAGAGGAGGCTGGAAACAGAGGGGCAGAATCAGGAGGCTCGAAACAGAGGGGCAGAAACAGGAGTCTGGAAACAGAGGGTGAGAAACTGGAGTCTGGAAACAGAGGAGCAGAAACAGGAGTCTGGAAACAGAGGGGGAGAAACAGGAGTCTGGAAACAGATGGTGAGAAACAGGAGTCTGGAAACAGAGGGGCAGAAACAGGAGTCTGGAAACTGAGGGGGAGAAACAAGAGTCTGGAAACAGAGGGGCAGAAACAGGAGTGTGGAAACAGAGGGGGAGAAACAGGAGGCTGGAAACAGAGGGGCAGAAAGAGGAGACTGGAAACAGAGGGTGAGAACCAGGTGTCTGGAAAGAGAGGGGCAGAAACAGGAGTCTGGAAACAGAGGGGGAGAAACAGGAGTCTGGAAACAGAGGGGGAGAAACAGGAGTCTGGAAACAGAGGGGGAGAAACAGGAGTCTGGAAACAGATGGGGAGAAACAGGAGTCTGGAAACAGAGGGGCAGAAACATGAGGCTGGAAACAGAGGGGCAGAAACAGGAGTCTGGAAACAGAGGGGCAGAAACAGGAGTATGGAAACAGAGGGCGAGAAGCAGGAGGCTGGAAACAGAGGGGGAGAAACAGGAGACTGGAAACAGAGGGGGAGAAACAGGAGTCTGGAAACAGAGGGGGAGAAACAGGAGTCTGGAAACAGAGGGGCAGAAACATGAGGCTGGAAACAGAGGGGCAGAAACAGGAGTCTGGAAACGGAGGGGCAGAAACAGGAGTATGGAAACAGAGGGCGAGAAGCAGGAGGCTGGAAACAGAGGGGCAGAAACAGGTGCCTGGAAACAGAGGGGGAGAAACAGGAGTCAGGAAACAGAGGTTGAGAAAGAGGAGGCTGGAAACAGAGGGGCAGAATCAGGAGGCTCGAAGCAGAGGGGCAGAAACAGGAGTTTGGAACAGAGGGAGAGAAACAGGAGTCTGGAAACAGAGGGGGAGAAACAGGAGGCTGGAAACAGAGGGGGAGAAACTGGAGACTGGAAACAGAGGGGGAGAAACAGGAGTCTGGAAACAGAGGGAGATAAACAGGAGTCTGGAAACAGAGGGGGAGAAACAGGAGTCTGGAAACAGAGGGGGAGAAACAGGAGTCTGGAAACAGAGGGGGAGAAACAGGAGTCTGGAAACAGAGGGGGAGAAACAGGAGTCTGGAAACAGAGGGGGAGAAACAGGGGTCTGCAAACAGAGGGGGAGAAACAGGAGTCTGGAAACAGAGGGGCAGAAACAGGAGGCTGGAAACAGAGGGGCAGAAACAGGAGTCTGGAAACAGAGGGGGAGAAACAGGAGTCTGGAAACAGAGGGGGAGAAACAGGAGTCTGGAAACAGAGGGGGAGAAACAGGAGTCTGGAAACAGAGGGGGAGAAACAGGAGTCTGGAAACAGAGGGGGAGAAACAGGAGTCTGGAAACAGAGGGGGAGAAACAGGAGTCTGGAAACAGAGGGGCAGAAACAGGAGTCTGAAAACAGAGGGGGAGAAACAGGGGTCTGCAAACAGAGGGGGAGAAACAGGAGTCTGGAAACAGCGGGGCAGAAACAGGAGGCTGGAAACAGAGGGGCAGAAACAGGAGTCTGGAAACAGAGGGGCAGAAACAGGAGTCTGGAAACAGAGGGCAACACGCAGGAGGCTGGAAACAGAGGGGGAGAAACAGGAGTCTGGAATCAGAGGGGGAGAAACAGGAGTCTGGAAACAGAGGGGGAGAAACAGGAGTCTGGAAACAGAGGGGGAGAAACAGGAGGTTGGAAACAGAGGGGGAGAAACAGGAGGCTGGAAACAGAGGGGCAGAAACAGGAGCCTGGAAACAGAGGGGGAGAAACAGGTGTCAGGAAACAGAGGGTGAGAAAGAGGAGGCTGGAAACAGAGGGGCAGAATCAGGAGGCTCGACACAGAGGGGCAGAAACAGGAGTCTGGAAACAGAGGGTGAGAAACAGGAGTCTGGAAACAGAGAGGCAGAAACAGGAGCCTGGAAACAGAGGGGCAGAAACAGGAGTCAGGAAACAGAGGGGGAGAAACAAGAGTCTGGAAACAGAGGGGCAGAAACAGGAGTGTGGAAACAGAGGGGGAGAAACAGGAGTCTGGAAACAGATGGTGAGAAACAGGAGTCTGGAAACAGAGGGGCAGAAATAGGAGTCTGGAAACAGAGGGGGAGAAACAGGAGGCTGGAAACAGAGGGGGAGAAACAGGAGTCTGGAAACACAGGGTGAGAAACAGAAGTCTGGAAACAGAGGGGCAGAAACAGGAGTCAGGAAACAGAGGGGGAGAAACAAGAGTCTGGAAACAGAGGGGCAGAAGGAGGAGTCTCGAAACAGAGGGGGAGAAACAGGAGTCTGGAAATTGATGGGGAGAAAAAGGAGTCTGGAAATAGAGGGTGAGAAACAGGAGTCTGGAAACAGATGGGCAGAAACAGGAGTCTGGAAACAGAGGGGCAGAAACCGGAGTCTGGAAACAGAGGGGCAGAAACAGGAGTCTGAAAACAGATGGGGAGAAACAGGAGTCTGTAAACAGAGGAGGAGAAACTGGAGTCTGGAAACAGAGGGGGAGAAACAGGAGGCTGGAAACAGAGGGGCAGAAACAGGAGGCTGGAAACAGAGGGGCAGAAACAGGTGGCTGGAAACAGAGGGGGAGAAACAGGCGTCTGGAAACAGAGGGGGAGAAACAGGAGTCTGGAAACAGAGGGGGAGAAACAGGAGTCTGGAAACAGAGGGGGAGAAACAGGAGGCTGGAAACAGAGGGGCAGAAACAGGAGCCTGGAAACAGAGTGGGAGAAACAGGAGTCAGGAAACAGTGGGTGAGAAAGAGGAGGCTGGAAACAGAGGGGCAGAATCAGGAGGCTCGAAACAGAGGGGCAGAAACAGGAGTCTGGAAACAGAGGGGGAGAAACAGGAGTCTGGAAACAGAGGGTGAGAAACTGGAGTCTGGAAACAGAGGAGCAGAAACAGGAGTCTGGAAACAGAGGGGGAGAAACAGGAGTCTGGAAACAGATGGTGAGAAACAGGAGTCTGGAAACAGAGGGGCAGAAACAGGAGTCTGGAAACTGAGGGGGAGAAACAAGAGTCTGGAAACAGAGGGGCAGAAACAGGAGTGTGGAAACAGAGGGGGAGAAACAGGAGGCTGGAAACAGAGGGGCAGAAAGAGGAGACTGGAAACAGAGGGTGAGAACCAGGTGTCTGGAAAGAGAGGGGCAGAAACAGGCGTCTGGAAACAGAGGGGGAGAAACAGGAGTCTGGAAACAGAGGGGGAGAAACAGGAGTCTGGAAACAGAGGGGGAGAAACAGGAGTCTGGAAACAGAGGGGGAGAAACAGGAGTGTGGAAACAGAGGGGCAGAAACATGAGGCTGGAAACAGAGGGGCAGAAACAGGAGTCTGGAAACAGAGGGGCAGAAAAAGGAGTATGGAAACAGAGGGCGAGTAGCAGGAGGCTGGAAACAGAGGGGGAGAAACAGGAGACTGGAAACAGAGGGGGAGAAACAGGAGTCTGGAAACAGAGGGGGAGAAACAGGAGTCTGGAAACAGAGGGGGAGAAACAGGAGTCTGGAAACAGAGGGGGAGAAACAGGAGGCTGGAAACAGAGGGGCAGAAACAGGAGCCTGGAAACAGAGGGGGAGAAACAGGAGTCAGGAAACAGAGGTTGAGAAAGAGGAGGCTGGAAACAGAGGGGCAGAATCAGGAGGCTCGAAACAGAGGGGCAGAAACAGGAGTCTGGAAACAGATGGCGAGAAGCAGGAGGCTGGAAACAGAGGGGGAGAAACTGGAGACTGGAAACAGAGGGGGAGAAACAGGAGTCTGGAAACAGAGGGGGAGAAACAGGAGTCTGGAAACAGAGGGGGAGAAACAGGAGTCTGGAAACAGAGGGGGAGAAACAGGAGTCTGGAAACAGAGGGGGAGAAACAGGAGTCTGGAAACAGAGGGGCAGAAACAGGAGTCTGAAAACAGAGGGGGAGAAACAGGGGTCTGCAAACAGAGGGGGAGAAACAGGAGTCTGGAAACAGAGGGGCAGAAACAGGAGGCTGGAAACAGAGGGGCAGAAACAGGAGTCTGGAAACAGAGGGGGAGAAACAGGAGTCTGGAAACAGAGGGGGAGAAACAGGAGTCTGGAAACACAGGGTGAGAAACAGAAGTCTGGAAACAGAGGGGCAGAAACAGGAGTCTGGAAACAGAGGGGGAGAAACAGGAGTCTGGAAACAGAGGGAGAGAAACAGGAGACTGGAATCAGAGGGGCAGAAACAGGAGGCTGGAAACAGAGGGGCAGAAAGAGGAGACTGGAAACATAGGGTGAGAAACAGGAGTCTGGAAACAGAGGGGCAGAAACAGGAGTCTGGAAACAGAGGGGGAGAAACAGGAGTCTGGAAACAGAGGGGGAGAAACAGGAGTCTGGAAACAGAGGGGGAGAAACAGGAGTCTGGAACAGAGGGGCAGAAACAGGAGTCTGAAAACAGAGGGGCGGAAACAGGAGGCTGGAAACAGAGGGGGAGAAACAGGAGTCTGGAAACAGAGGGGGAGAAACAGGAGTCTGGAAACAGAGGGGGAGAAACAGGAGTCTGGAAACAGAGGGGGAGCAACAGGAGGCTGGAAACAGAGGGGCAGAAACAGGAGCCTGGAAACAGAGGGGGAGAAACAGGAGTCAGGAAACAGTGGGTGAGAAAGAGGAGGCTGGAAACAGAGGGGCAGAATCAGGAGGCTCGAAACAGAGGGGCAGAAACAGGAGTCTGGAAACAGAGGGTGAGAAACTGGAGTCTGGAAACAGAGGGGGAGAAACAGGAGTCTGGAAACAGATGGTGAGAAACAGGAGTCTGGAAACAGAGGGGCAGAAACAGGAGTCTGGAAACTGAGGGGGAGAAACAAGAGTCTGGAAACAGAGGGGCAGAAACAGGAGTGTGGAAACAGAGGGGGAGAAACAGGAGGCTGGAAACAGAGGGGCAAAAGAGGAGACTGGAAACAGAGGGTGAGAACCAGGTGTCTGGAAAGAGAGGGGCAGAAACAGGAGTCTGGAAACAGAGGGGGAGAAACAGGAGTCTGGAAACAGAGGGGGAGAAACAGGAGTCTGGAAACAGAGGGGGAGAAACAGGAGTCTGGAAACAGAGGGGGAGAATCAGGAGTCTGGAAACAGAGGGGCAGAAACATGAGGCTGGAAACAGAGGGGCAGAAACAGGAGTCTGGAAACAGAGGGGCAGAAACAGGAGTATGGAAACAGAGGGCGAGAAGCAGGAGGCTGGAAACAGAGGGGGAGAAACAGGAGACTGGAAACAGAGGGGGAGAAACAGGAGTCTGGAAACAGAGGGGGAGAAACAGGAGTCTGGAAACAGAGGGGGAGAAACAGGAGTCTGGAAACAGAGGGGGAGAAACAGGAGGCTGGAAACAGAGGGGCAGAAACAGGTGCCTGGAAACAGAGGGGGAGAAACAGGAGTCAGGAAACAGAGGTTGAGAAAGAGGAGGGTGGAAACAGAGGGGCAGAATCAGGAGGCTCGAAACAGAGGGGCAGAATCAGGAGTCAGGAAACAGAGGGCGAGAAGCAGGAGGCTGGAAACAGAGGGGGAGAAACAGGAGACTGGAAACACAGGGGGAGAAACAGGAGTCTGGAAACAGAGGGGGAGAAACAGGAGTCTGGAAACAGAGGGGGAGAAACAGGAGTCTGGAAACAGAGGGGGAGAAACAGGAGTCTGGAAACAGAGGGGGAGAAACAGGAGTCTGGAAACAGAGGGGGATAAACAGGAGTCTGGAAACAGAGGGGGAGAAACAGGAGTCTGGAAACAGAGGGGGAGAAACAGGAGTCTGGAAACAGAGGGGCAGAAACAGGAGTCTGAAAACAGAGGGGGAGAAACAGGGGTCTGCAAACAGAGGGGGAGAAACAGGAGTCTGGAAACAGAGGGGCAGAAACAGGAGGCTGGAAACAGAGGGGCAGAAACAGGAGTCTGGAAACAGAGGGGGAGAAACAGGAGTCTGGAAACAGAGGGGGAGAAACAGGAGTCTGGAAACAGAGGGGGAGAAACAGGAGTCTGGAAACAGAGGGGGAGAAACAGGAGTCTGGAAACAGAGGGGGAGAAACAGGAGTCTGGAAACAGAGGGGGAGAAACAGGAGTCTGGTAACAGAGGGCGAGAAGCAGGAGGCTGGAAACAGAGGGGGAGAAACAGGAGACTGGAAACAGAGGGGGAGAAACAGGAGTCTGGAAACAGAGGGGGAGAAACAGGAGTCTGGAAACAGAGGGCGAGAAGCAGGAGGCTGGAAACAGAGGGGGAGAAACAGGAGTCTGGAAACAGATGGTGAGAAACAGGAGTCTGGAAACAGAGGGGGAGAAACAGGAGTCTGGAAACAGAGGGGGAGAAACAGGAGTTTGGAAACAGAGGGGGAGAAACAGGAGGCTTGAAACAGAGGGGGAGAAACAAGAGTCTGGAAACAGAGGGGCAGAAACAGGAGTGTGGAAACAGAGGGGGAGAAACAGGAGGCTGGAAACAGACGGGCAGAAACAGGAGTCAGGAAACAGAGGGGGAGAAACAGGAGTCTGGAAACAGATGGTTAGAAACAGGAGTCTGGAAACAGAGGGCAGAAATAGGCGTCTAGAAACAGAGGGGAGAAACAGGAGGCTGGGAACAGAGGGGGAGATACAGGAGTCTGGAAACAGAGGGGCAGAAACAGGAGGCTGGAAACAGAGGGGCAGAAACAGGAGTCTGGAAACAGAGGGGCAGAAAGAGGAGACCGGAAACAGAGGGTGAGAAACAGGAGTCTGGAAACAGAGGGGCAGAAACAGGAGTCTGGAAATTGATGGGGAGAAAAAGGAGTCTGGAAATAGAGGGTGAGAAACAGGAGTCTGGAAACAGATGGGCAGAAACAGGAGTCTGGAAACAGAGGGGCAGAAACCGGAGTCTGGAAACAGAGGGGCAGAAACAGGAGTCTGAAAACAGATGGGGAGAAACAGGAGTCTGTAAACAGAGGAGGAGAAACTGGAGTCTGGAAACAGAGGGGGAGAAACAGGAGGCTGGAAATTGATGGGGAGAAAAAGGAGTCTGGAAATAGAGGGTGAGAAACAGGAGTCTGGAAACAGATGGGCAGAAACAGGAGTCTGGAAACAGAGGGGCAGAAACCGGAGTCTGGAAACAGAGGGGCAGAAACAGGAGTCTGAAAACAGATGGGGAGAAACAGGAGTCTGTAAACAGAGGAGGAGAAACTGGAGTCTGGAAACAGAGGGGGAGAAACAGGAGGCTGGAAACAGAGGGGCAGAAACAGGAGGCTGGAAACAGAGGGGCAGATACAGGAGGCTGGAAACAGAGGGGGAGAAACAGGAGTCTGGAAATAGAGGGGGAGAAACAGGAGTCTGGAAACAGAGGGGGAGAAACAGGAGTCTGGAAACAGAGGGGGAGAAACAGGAGCCTGGAAACAGAGGGGCAGAAACAGGAGCCTGGAAACAGAGGGGGAGAAACAGGAGTCAGGAAACAGTGGGTGAGAAAGAGGAGGCTGGAAACAGAGGGGCAGAAACAGGAGTCTGGAAACAGAGGGGGAGAAACAGGAGTCTGGAAACAGATGGTGAGAAACAGGAGTCTGGAAACAGAGGGGCAGAAACAGGAGTCTGGAAACTGAGGGGGAGAAACAAGAGTCTGGAAACAGAGGGGCAGAAACAGGAGTGTGGAAACAGAGGGGGAGAAACAGGAGGCTGGAAACAGAGGGGCAGAAAGAGGAGACTGGAAACACAGGGTGAGAACCAGGTGTCTGGAAAGAGAGGGGCAGAAACAGGAGTCTGGAAACAGAGGGGGAGAAACAGGGGTCTGGAAACAGAGGGGGAGAAACAGGAGTCTGGAAACAGAGGGGGAGAAACAGGAGTCTGGAAACAGATGGGGAGAAACAGGAGTCTGGAAACAGAGGGGCAGAAACATGAGGCTGGAAACAGAGGGGCAGAAACAGGAGTCTGGAAACAGAGGGGCAGAAACAGGAGTATGGAAACAGAGGGCGAGAAGCAGGAGGCTGGAAACAGAGGGGGAGAAACAGGAGACTGGAAACAGAGGGGGAGAAACAGGAGTCTGGAAACAGAGGGGGAGAAACAGGAGTCTGGAAACAGAGGGGCAGAAACATGAGGCTGGAAACAGAGGGGCAGAAACAGGAGTCTGGAAACAGAGGGGCAGAAACAGGAGTATGGAAACAGAGGGCGAGAAGCAGGAGGCTGGAAACAGAGGGGCAGAAACAGGTGCCTGGAAACAGAGGGGGAGAAACAGGAGTCAGGAAACAGAGGTGGAGAAAGAGGAGGCTGGAAACAGAGGGGCAGAATCAGGAGGCTCGAAACAGAGGGGCAGAAACAGGAGTCTGGAAACAGAGGGAGAGAAACAGGAGTCTGGAAACAGAGGGGGAGAAACAGGAGGCTGGAAACAGAGGGGGAGAAACTGGAGACTGGAAACAGAGGGGGAGAAACAGGAGTCTGGAAACAGAGGGAGAGAAACAGGAGTCTGGAAACAGAGGGGGAGAAAGAGGACTCTGGAAACAGAGGGTGAGAAACAGGAGTCTGGAAACAGAGGGGGAGAAACAGGAGTCTGGAAACAGAGGGGGAGAAACAGGAGTCTGGAAACAGAGGGGGAGAAACAGGAGTCTGGAAACAGAGGGGGAGAAACAGGGGTCTGCAAACAGAGGGGGAGAAACAGGGGTCTGCAAACAGAGGGGGAGAAACTGGAGTCTGGAAACAGAGGGGCAGAAACAGGAGGCTGGAAACAGAGGGGCAGAAACAGGAGTCTGGAAACAGAGGGGGAGAAACAGGAGTCTGGAAACAGAGGGGGAGAAACAGGAGTCTGGAAACAGAGGGGGAGAAACAGGAGTCTGGAAACAGAGGGGGAGAAACAGGAGTCTGGAAACAGAGGGGGAGAAACAGGAGTCTGGAAACAGAGTTGGAGAAACAGGAGTCTGGAAACAGAGGGGCAGAAACAGGAGTCTGAAAACAGAGGGGGAGAAACAGGGGTCTGCAAACAGAGGGGGAGAAACAGGAGTCTGGAAACAGCGGGGCAGAAACAGGAGGCTGGAAACAGAGGGGCAGAAACAGGAGTCTGGAAACAGAGGGGCAGAAACAGGAGTCTGGAAACAGAGGGCAACACGCAGGAGGCTGGAAACAGAGGGGGAGAAACAGGAGTCTGGAATCAGAGGGGGAGAAACAGGAGTCTGGAAACAGAGGGGGAGAAACAGGAGTCTGGAAACAGAGGGGGAGAAACAGGAGTCTGGAAACAGAGGGGGAGAAACAGGAGGCTGGAAACAGAGGGGCAGAAACAGGAGCCTGGAAACAGAGGGGGAGAAACAGGTGTCAGGAAACAGAGGGTGAGAAAGAGGAGGCTGGAAACAGAGGGGCAGAATCAGGAGGCTCGACACAGAGGGGCAGAAACAGGAGTCTGGAAACAGAGGGTGAGAAACAGGAGTCTGGAAACAGAGAGGCAGAAACAGGAGTCTGGAAACAGAGGGGCAGAAACAGGAGTCAGGAAACAGAGGGGGAGAAACAAGAGTCTGGAAACAGAGGGGCAGAAACAGGAGTGTGGAAACAGATGGGGAGAAACAGGAGTCTGGAAACAGATGGTGAGAAACAGGAGTCTGGAAACAGAGGGGCAGAAATAGGAGTCTGGAAACAGAGGGGGAGAAACAGGAGGCTGGAAACAGAGGGGGAGAAACAGGAGTCTGGAAACACAGGGTGAGAAACAGAAGTCTGGAAACAGAGGGGCAGAAACAGGAGTCAGGAAACAGAGGGGGAGAAACAAGAGTCTGGAAACAGAGGGGCAGAAGGAGGAGTCTGGAAACAGAGGGGGAGAAACAGGAGTCTGGAAATTGATGGGGAGAAAAAGGAGTCTGGAAATAGAGGGTGAGAAACAGGAGTCTGGAAACAGATGGGCAGAAACAGGAGTCTGGAAACAGAGGGGCAGAAACCGGAGTCTGGAAACAGAGGGGCAGAAACAGGAGTCTGAAAACAGATGGGGAGAAACAGGAGTCTGTAAACAGAGGAGGAGAAACTGGAGTCTGGAAACAGAGGGGGAGAAACAGGAGGCTGGAAACAGAGGGGCAGAAACAGGAGGCTGGAAACAGAGGGGCAGAAACAGGAGGCTGGAAACAGAGGGGGAGAAACAGGCGTCTGGAAACAGAGGGGGAGAAACAGGAGTCTGGAAACAGAGGGGGAGAAACAGGAGTCTGGAAACAGAGGGGGAGAAACAGGAGGCTGGAAACAGAGGGGCAGAAACAGGAGCCTGGAAACAGAGTGGGAGAAACAGGAGTCAGGAAACAGTGGGTGAGAAAGAGGAGGCTGGAAACAGAGGGGCAGAATCAGGAGGCTCGAAACAGAGGGGCAGAAACAGGAGTCTGGAAACAGAGGGGGAGAAACAGGAGTCTGGAAACAGAGGGTGAGAAACTGGAGTCTGGAAACAGAGGAGCAGAAACAGGAGTCTGGAAACAGAGGAGGAGAAACAGGAGTCTGGAAACAGATGGTGAGAAACAGGAGTCTGGAAACAGAGGGGCAGAAACAGGAGTCTGGAAACTGAGGGGGAGAAACAAGAGTCTGGAAACAGAGGGGCAGAAACAGGAGTGTGGAAACAGAGGGGGAGAAACAGGAGGCTGGAAACAGAGGGGCAGAAAGAGGAGACTGGAAACAGAGGGTGAGAACCAGGTGTCTGGAAAGAGAGGGGCAGAAACAGGCGTCTGGAAACAGAGGGGGAGAAACAGGAGTCTGGAAACAGAGGGGGAGAAACAGGAGTCTGGAAACAGAGGGGGAGAAACAGGAGTCTGGAAACAGATGGGGAGAAACAGGAGTCTGGAAACAGAGGGGCAGAAACATGAGGCTGGAAACAGAGGGGCAGAAACAGGAGTCTGGAAACAGAGGGGCAGAAAAAGGAGTATGGAAACAGAGGGCGAGTAGCAGGAGGCTGGAAACAGAGGGGGAGAAACAGGAGACTGGAAACAGAGGGGGAGAAACAGGAGTCTGGAAACAGAGGGGGAGAAACAGGAGTCTGGAAACAGAGGGGGAGAAACAGGAGTCTGGAAACAGAGGGGGAGAAACAGGAGTCTGGAAACAGAGGGGCAGAAACATGAGGCTGGAAACAGAGGGGCAGAAACAGGAGTCTGGAAACAGAGGGGCAGAAAAAGGAGTATGGAAACAGAGGGCGAGTAGCAGGAGGCTGGAAACAGAGGGGGAGAAACAGGAGACTGGAAACAGAGGGGGAGAAACAGGAGTCTGGAAACAGAGGGGGAGAAACAGGAGTCTGGAAACAGAGGGGGAGAAACAGGAGTCTGGAAACAGAGGGGGAGAAACAGGAGGCTGGAAACAGAGGGGCAGAAACAGGAGCCTGGAAACAGAGGGGGAGAAACAGGAGTCAGGAAACAGAGGTTGAGAAAGAGGAGGCTGGAAACAGAGGGGCAGAATCAGGAGGCTCGAAACAGAGGGGCAGAAACAGGAGTCTGGAAACAGAGGGCGAGAAGCAGGAGGCTGGAAACAGAGGGGGAGAAACTGGAGACTGGAAACAGAGGGGGAGAAACAGGAGTCTGGAAACAGAGGGGGAGAAACAGGAGTCTGGAAACAGAGGGGGAGAAACAGGAGTCTGGAAACAGAGGGGGAGAAACAGGAGTCTGGAAACAGAGGGGGAGAAACAGGAGTCTGGAAACAGAGGGCGAGAAGCAGGAGGCTGGAAACAGAGGGGGAGAAACAGGAGACTGGAAACAGAGGGGGAGAAACAGGAGTCTGGAAACAGAGGGGGAGAAACAGGAGTCTGGAAACAGAGGGCGAGAAGCAGGAGGCTGGAAACAGAGGGGGAGAACAGGAGACTGGAAACAGAGGGGGAGAAACAGGAGGCTGGAAACAGAGGGGCAGAAACAGGAGCCTGGAAACAGAGGGGGAGAAACAGGAGTCAGGAAACAGAGGTTGAGAAAGAGGAGGCTGGAAACAGAGGGGCAGAATCAGGAGGCTCGAAACAGAGGGGCAGAAACAGGAGTCTGGAAACAGAGGGCGAGAAGCAGGAGGCTGGAAACAGAGGGGGAGAAACAGGAGCCTGGAAACAGAGGGGGAGAAACAGGAGTCAGGAAACAGTGGGTGAGAAAGAGGAGGCTGGAAACAGAGGGGCAGAAACAGGAGTCTGGAAACAGAGGGGGAGAAACAGGAGTCTGGAAACAGATGGTGAGAAACAGGAGGCTGGAAACAGAGGGGCAGAAAGAGGAGACTGGAAACACAGGGTGAGAACCAGGTGTCTGGAAAGAGAGGGGCAGAAACAGGAGTCTGGAAACAGAGGGGGAGAAACAGGAGTCTGGAAACAGAGGGGGAGAAACAGGAGTCTGGAAACAGAGGGGGAGAAACAGGAGTCTGGAAACAGATGGGGAGAAACAGGAGTCTGGAAACAGAGGGGCAGAAACATGAGGCTGGAAACAGAGGGGCAGAAACAGGAGTCTGGAAACAGAGGGGCAGAAACAGGAGTATGGAAACAGAGGGCGAGAAGCAGGAGGCTGGAAACAGAGGGGGAGAAACAGGAGACTGGAAACAGAGGGGGAGAAACAGGAGTCTGGAAACAGAGGGGGAGAAACAGGAGTCTGGAAACAGAGGGGCAGAAACAGGAGTCTGGAAACAGAGGGGCAGAAACAGGAGTATGGAAACAGAGGGCGAGAAGCAGGAGGCTGGAAACAGAGGGGCAGAAACAGGTGCCTGGAAACAGAGGGGGAGAAACAGGAGTCAGGAAACAGAGGTGGAGAAAGAGGAGGCTGGAAACAGAGGGGCAGAATCAGGAGGCTCGAAACAGAGGGGCAGAAACAGGAGTCTGGAAACAGAGGGAGAGAAACAGGAGTCTGGAAACAGAGGGGGAGAAACAAGAGTCTGGAAACAGAGGGGCAGAAACAGGAGTGTGGAAACAGAGGGGGAGAAACAGGAGGCTGGAAACAGAGGGGCAGAAAGAGGAGACTGGAAACAGAGGGTGAGAACCAGGTGTCTGGAAAGAGAGGGGCAGAAACAGGCGTCTGGAAACAGAGGGGGAGAAACAGGAGTCTGGAAACAGAGGGGGAGAAACAGGAGTCTGGAAACAGAGGGGGAGAAACAGGAGTCTGGAAACAGAGGGGGAGAAACAGGAGTCTGGAAACAGAGGGGCAGAAACATGAGGCTGGAAACAGAGGGGCAGAAACAGGAGTCTGGAAACAGAGGGGCAGAAAAAGGAGTATGGAAACAGAGGGCGAGTAGCAGGAGGCTGGAAACAGAGGGGGAGAAACAGGAGACTGGAAACAGAGGGGGAGAAACAGGAGTCTGGAAACAGAGGGGGAGAAACAGGAGTCTGGAAACAGAGGGGGAGAAACAGGAGTCTGGAAACAGAGGGGGAGAAACAGGAGTCTGGAAACAGAGGGGCAGAAACATGAGGCTGGAAACAGAGGGGCAGAAACAGGAGTCTGGAAACAGAGGGGCAGAAAAAGGAGTATGGAAACAGAGGGCGAGTAGCAGGAGGCTGGAAACAGAGGGGGAGAAACAGGAGACTGGAAACAGAGGGGGAGAAACAGGAGTCTGGAAACAGAGGGGGTGAAACAGGAGTCTGGAAACAGAGGGGGAGAAACAGGAGTCTGGAAACAGAGGGGGAGAAACAGGAGGCTGGAAACAGAGGGGCAGAAACAGGAGCCTGGAAACAGAGGGGGAGAAACAGGAGTCAGGAAACAGAGGTTGAGAAAGAGGAGGCTGGAAACAGAGGGGCAGAATCAGGAGGCTCGAAACAGAGGGGCAGAAACAGGAGTCTGGAAACAGAGGGCGAGAAGCAGGAGGCTGGAAACAGAGGGGGAGAAACTGGAGACTGGAAACAGAGGGGGAGAAACAGGAGTCTGGAAACAGAGGGGGAGAAACAGGAGTCTGGAAACAGAGGGGGAGAAACAGGAGTCTGGAAACAGAGGGGGAGAAACAGGAGTCTGGAAACAGAGGGGGAGAAACAGGAGTCTGGAAACAGAGGGCGAGAAGCAGGAGGCTGGAAACAGAGGGGGAGAAACAGGAGACTGGAAACAGAGGGGGAGAAACAGGAGTCTGGAAACAGAGGGGGAGAAACAGGAGTCTGGAAACAGAGGGCGAGAAGCAGGAGGCTGGAAACAGAGGGGGAGAACAGGAGACTGGAAACAGAGGGGGAGAAACAGGAGTCTGGAAACAGAGGGGGAGAAACAGGAGTCTGGAAACAGAGGGGGAGAAACAGGAGTTTGGAAACAGAGGGGGAGAAACAGGAGGCTTGAAACAGAGGGGGAGAAACAAGACTCTGGAAACAGAGGGGCAGAAACAGGAGTGTGGAAACAGAGGGGGAGAAACAGGAGGCTGGAAACAGACGGGCAGAAACAGGAGTCAGGAAACAGAGGGGGAGAAACAGGAGTCTGGAAACAGATGGTTAGAAACAGGAGTCTGGAAACAGAGGGCAGAAATAGGAGTCTAGAAACAGAGGGGAGAAACAGGAGGCTGGGAACAGAGGGTGAGAAACAGGAGTCTGGAAACAGAGGGGCAGAAACAGGAGTCTGGAAACAGAGGGGCAGAAACAGGAGTCTGGAAACAGAGGGCGAGATACATGAGGCTGGAAACAGAGGGGGAGAAACAGGAGTCTGGAAACAGAGCGGCAGAAAGAGGAGTCTGGAAGCAGAGGGGGAGAAACAGGAGTCTGGAAATTGATGGGGAGAAAAAGGAGTCTGGAAATAGAGGGTGAGAAACAGGAGTCTGGAAACAGATGGGCAGAAACAGGAGTCTGGAAACAGAGGGGCAGAAACCGGAGTCTGGAAACAGAGGGGCAGAAACAGGAGTCTGAAAACAGATGGGGAGAAACAGGAGTCTGTAAACAGAGGAGGAGAAACTGGAGTCTGGAAACAGAGGGGGAGAAACAGGAGGCTGGAAACAGAGGGGCAGAAACAGGAGGCTGGAAACAGAGGGGCAGAAACAGGAGGCTGGAAACAGAGGGGGAGAAACAGGAGTCTGGAAACAGAGGGGGAGAAACAGGAGTCTGGAAACAGAGGGGGAGAAACAGGAGTCTGGAAACAGAGGGGGAGAAACAGGAGGCTGGAAACAGAGGGGCAGAAACAGGAGCCTGGAAACAGAGGGGGAGAAACAGGAGTCAGGAAACAGTGGGTGAGAAAGAGGAGGCTGGAAACAGAGGGGCAGAAACAGGAGTCTGGAAACAGAGGGGGAGAAACAGGAGTCTGGAAACAGATGGTGAGAAACAGGAGGCTGGAAACAGAGGGGCAGAAAGAGGAGACTGGAAACACAGGGTGAGAACCAGGTGTCTGGAAAGAGAGGGGCAGAAACAGGAGTCTGGAAACAGAGGGGGAGAAACAGGAGTCTGGAAACAGAGGGGGAGAAACAGGAGTCTGGAAACAGAGGGGGAGAAACAGGAGTCTGGAAACAGATGGGGAGAAACAGGAGTCTGGAAACAGAGGGGCAGAAACATGAGGCTGGAAACAGAGGGGCAGAAACAGGAGTCTGGAAACAGAGGGGCAGAAACAGGAGTATGGAAACAGAGGGCGAGAAGCAGGAGGCTGGAAACAGAGGGGGAGAAACAGGAGACTGGAAACAAAGGGGGAGAAACAGGAGTCTGGAAACAGAGGGGGAGAAACAGGAGTCTGGAAACAGAGGGGCAGAAACAGGAGTCTGGAAACAGAGGGGCAGAAACAGGAGTATGGAAACAGAGGGCGAGAAGCAGGAGGCTGGAAACAGAGGGGCAGAAACAGGTGCCTGGAAACAGAGGGGGAGAAACAGGAGTCAGGAAACAGAGGTGGAGAAAGAGGAGGCTGGAAACAGAGGGGCAGAATCAGGAGGCTCGAAACAGAGGGGCAGAAACAGGAGTCTGGAAACAGAGGGAGAGAAACAGGAGTCTGGAAACAGAGGGGGAGAAACAGGAGGCTGGAAACAGAGGGGGAGAAACTGGAGACTGGAAACAGAGGGGGAGAAACAGGAGTCTGGAAACAGAGGGAGAGAAACAGGAGTCTGGAAACAGAGGGGGAGAAACAGGAGTCTGGAAACAGAGGGGGAGAAACAGGAGTCTGGAAACTGAGGGGGAGAAACAGGAGTCTGGAAACAGAGGGGGAGAAACAGGAGTCTGGAAACAGAGGGGGAGAAACAGGAGTCTGGAAACAGAGGGGGAG
The DNA here is from genome assembly GCF_965287045.1 of Carcharhinus amblyrhynchos. Classification (NCBI taxonomy): domain Eukaryota; kingdom Metazoa; phylum Chordata; class Chondrichthyes; order Carcharhiniformes; family Carcharhinidae; genus Carcharhinus; species Carcharhinus amblyrhynchos. Next base: position 20,527 of record NW_027650324.1, on the reverse strand, counting down.
AAACAGGGGTCTGCAAACAGAGGGGCAGAAACAGGAGTCTGGAAACAGAGGGGCAGAAACAGGAGGCTGGAAACAGAGGGGCAGAAACAGGAGTCTGGAAACAGAGGGGGAGAAACAGGAGTCTGGAAACAGAGGGGGAGAAACAGGAGTCTGGAAACAGAGGGGGAGAAACAGGAGTCTGGAAACAGAGGGGGAGAAACAGGAGTCTGGAAACAGAGGGGGAGAAACAGGAGTCTGGAAACAGAGTTGGAGAAACAGGAGTCTGGAAACAGAGGCGCAGAAACAGGAGTCTGAAAACAGAGGGGGAGAAACAGGGGTCTGCAAACAGAGGGGGAGAAACAGGAGTCTGGAAACAGCGGGGCAGAAACAGGAGGCTGGAAACAGAGGGGCAGAAACAGTAGTCTGGAAACAGAGGGGCAGAAACAGGAGTCTGGAAACAGAGGGCAACACGCAGGAGGCTGGAAACAGAGGGGGAGAAACAGGAGTCTGGAATCAGAGGGGGAGAAACAGGAGTCTGGAAACAGAGGGGGAGAAACAGGAGTCTGGAAACAGAGGGGGAGAAACAGGAGTCTGGAAACAGAGGGGGAGAAACAGGAGGCTGGAAACAGAGGGGCAGAAACAGGAGCCTGGAAACAGAGGGGGAGAAACAGGTGTCAGGAAACAGAGGGTGAGAAAGAGGAGGCTGGAAACAGAGGGGCAGAATCAGGAGGCTCGACACAGAGGGGCAGAAACAGGAGTCTGGAAACAGAGGGTGAGAAACAGGAGTCTGGAAACAGAGAGGCAGAAACAGGAGTCTGGAAACAGAGGGGCAGAAACAGGAGTCAGGAAACAGAGGGGGAGAAACAAGAGTCTGGAAACAGAGGGGCAGAAACAGGAGTGTGGAAACAGAGGGGGAGAAACAGGAGTCTGGAAACAGATGGTGAGAAACAGGAGTCTGGAAACAGAGGGGCAGAAATAGGAGTCTGGAAACAGAGGGGGAGAAACAGGAGGCTGGAAACAGAGGGGGAGAAACAGGAGTCTGGAAACACAGGGTGAGAAACAGAAGTCTGGAAACAGAGGGGCAGAAACAGGAGTCAGGAAACAGAGGGGGAGAAACAAGAGTCTGGAAACAGAGGGGCAGAAGGAGGAGTCTGGAAACAGAGGGGGAGAAACAGGAGTCTGGAAATTGATGGGGAGAAAAAGGAGTCTGGAAATAGAGGGTGAGAAACAGGAGTCTGGAAACAGATGGGCAGAAACAGGAGTCTGGAAACAGAGGGGCAGAAACCGGAGTCTGGAAACAGAGGGGCAGAAACAGGAGTCTGAAAACAGATGGGGAGAAACAGGAGTCTGTAAACAGAGGAGGAGAAACTGGAGTCTGGAAACAGAGGGGGAGAAACAGGAGGCTGGAAACAGAGGGGCAGAAACAGGAGGCTGGAAACAGAGGGGCAGAAACAGGAGGCTGGAAACAGAGGGGGAGAAACAGGCGTCTGGAAACAGAGGGGGAGAAACAGGAGTCTGGAACAGAGGGGGAGAAACAGGAGTCTGGAAACAGAGGGGGAGAAACAGGAGGCTGGAAACAGAGGGGCAGAACAGGAGCCTGGAAACAGAGTGGGAGAAACAGGAGTCAGGAAACAGTGGGTGAGAAAGAGGAGGCTGGAAACAGAGGGGCAGAATCAGGAGGCTCGAAACAGAGGGGCAGAAACAGGAGTCTGGAAACAGAGGGGGAGAAACAGGAGTCTGGAAACAGAGGGTGAGAAACTGGAGTCTGGAAACAGAGGAGCAGAAACAGGAGTCTGGAAACAGAGGGGGAGAAACAGGAGTCTGGAAACAGATGGTGAGAAACAGGAGTCTGGAAACAGAGGGGCAGAAACAGGAGTCTGGAAACTGAGGAGGAGAAACAAGAGTCTGGAAACAGAGGGGCAGAAACAGGAGTGTGGGAAACAGAGGGGGAGAAACAGGAGGCTGGAAACAGAGGGGCAGAAAGAGGAGACTGGAAACAGAGGGTGAGAACCAGGTGTCTGGAAAGAGAGGGGCAGAAACAGGCGTCTGGAAACAGAGGGGGAGAAACAGGAGTCTGGAAACAGAGGGGGAGAAACAGGAGTCTGGAAACAGAGGGGAGAAACAGGAGTCTGGAAACAGAGGGGGAGAAACAGGAGTCTGGAAACAGAGGGGCAGAAACATGAGGCTGGAAACAGAGGGGCAGAAACAGGAGTCTGGAAACAGAGGGGCAGAAAAAGGAGTATGGAAACAGAGGGCGAGTAGCAGGAGGCTGGAAACAGAGGGGGAGAAACAGAGACTGGAAACAGAGGGGGAGAAACAGGAGTCTGGAAACAGAGGGGGAGAAACAGGAGTCTGGAAACAGAGGGGGAGAAACAGGAGTCTGGAAACAGAGGGGGAGAAACAGGAGGCTGGAAACAGAGGGGCAGAAACAGGAGCCTGGAAACAGAGGGGGAGAAACAGGAGTCAGGAAACAGAGGTTGAGAAAGAGGAGGCTGGAAACAGAGGGGCAGAATCAGGAGGCTCGAAACAGAGGGGCAGAAACAGGAGTCTGGAAACAGAGGGCGAGAAGCAGGAGGCTGGAAACAGAGGGGGAGAAACTGGAGACTGGAAACAGAGGGGGAGAAACAGGAGTCTGGAAACAGAGGGGGAGAAACAGGAGTCTGGAAACAGAGGGGGAGAAACAGGAGTCTGGAAACAGAGGGGGAGAAACAGGAGTCTGGAAACAGAGGGGGAGAAACAGGAGTCTGGAAACAGAGGGGCAGAAACAGGAGTCTGGAAACAGAGGGAGAGAAACAGGAGACTGGAATCAGAGGGGCAGAAACAGGAGGCTGGAAACAGAGGGGCAGAAAGAGGAGACTGGAAACATAGGGTGAGAAACAGGAGTCTGGAAACAGAGGGGCAGAAACAGGAGTCTGGAAACAGAGGGGGAGAAACAGGAGTCTGGAACAGAGGGCAGAAACAGGAGTCTGAAAACAGAGGGGCGGAAACAGGAGGCTGGAAACTGAGGGGGAGAAACAGGAGTCTGGAAACAGAGGGGGAGAAACAGGAGTCTGGAAACAGAGGGGGAGAAACAGGAGTCTGGAAACAGAGGGGGAGCAACAGGAGGCTGGAAACAGAGGGGCAGAAACAGGAGCCTGGAAACAGAGGGGGAGAAACAGGAGTCAGGAAACAGTGGGTGAGAAAGAGGAGGCTGGAAACAGAGGGGCAGAATCAGGAGGCTCGAAAGGCAGAAACAGGAGTCTGGAAACAGAGGGTGAGAAACTGGAGTCTGGAAACAGAGGAGCAGAAACAGGAGTCTGGAAACAGAGGGGGGGAGAAGAAACAGGAGTCTGGAAACAGATGGTGAGAAACAGGAGTCTGGAACAGAGGGGCAGAAACAGGAGTCTGGAAACTGAGGGGAGAAACAAGAGTCTGGAAACAGAGGGGGAGAAAAACAGGAGTGTGGAAACAGAGGGGGAGAAACAGGAGGCTGGAAACAGAGGGGCAAAAGAGGAGACTGGAAACAGAGGGTGAGAACCAGGTGTCTGGAAAGAGAGGGGCAGAAACAGGAGTCTGGAAACAGAGGGGGAGAAACAGGAGTCTGGAAACAGAGGGGGAGAAACAGGAGTCTGGAAAACAGAGGGGGAGAAACAGGAGTCTGGAAACAGAGGGGGAGAATCAGGAGTCTGAAACAGAGGGGCAGAAACATGAGGCTGGAAACAGAGGGGCAGAAACAGGAGTCTGGAAACAGAGGGGCAGAAACAGGAGTATGGAAACAGAGGGCGAGAAGCAGGAGGCTGGAAACAGAGGGGGAGAAACAGGAGACTGGAAACAGAGGGGGAGAAACAGGAGTCTGGAAACAGAGGGGGAGAAACAGGAGTCTGGAAACAGAGGGGGAGAAACAGGAGTCTGGAAACAGAGGGGGAGAAACAGGAGGCTGGAAACAGAGGGGCAGAAACAGGTGCCTGGAAACAGAGGGGGAGAAACAGGAGTCAGGAAACAGAGGTTGAGAAAGAGGAGGGTGGAAACTGAGGGGCAGAATCAGGAGGCTCGAAACAGAGGGGCAGAATCAGGAGTCAGGAAACAGAGGGCGAGAAGCAGGAGGCTGGAAACAGAGGGGGAGAAACAGGAGACTGGAAACAGAGGGGGAGAAACAGGAGTCTGGAAACAGAGGGGGAGAAACAGGAGTCTGGAAACAGAGGGGGAGAAACAGGAGTCTGGAAACAGAGGGGGAGAAACAGGAGTCTGGAAACAGAGGGGGAGAAACAGGAGTCTGGAAACAGAGGGGGATAAACAGGAGTCTGGAAACAGAGGGGGAGAAACAGGAGTCTGGAAACAGAGGGGGAGAAACAGGAGTCTGGAAACAGAGGGGCAGAAACAGGAGTCTGAAAACAGAGGGGGAGAAACAGGGGCCTGCAAACAGAGGGGGAGAAACAGGAGTCTGGAAACAGAGGGGCAGAAACAGGAGGCTGGAAACAGAGGGGCAGAAACAGGAGTCTGGAAACAGAGGGGGAGAAACAGGAGTCTGGCAACAAAGGGGGAGAAACAGGAGTCTGGAAACAGAGGGGGAGAAACAGGAGTCTGGAAACAGAGGGGGAGAAACAGGAGTCTGGAAACAGAGGGGGAGAAACAGGAGTCTGGAAACAGAGGGGGAGAAACAGGAGTCTGGAAACAGAGGGCGAGAAGCAGGAGGCTGGAAACAGAGGGGGAGAAACAGGAGACTGGAAACAGAGGGGGAGAAACAGGAGTCTGGAAACAGAGGGGGAGAAACAGGAGTCTGGAAACAGAGGGCGAGAAGCAGGAGGCTGGAAACAGAGGGGGAGAAACAGGAGACTGGAAACAGAGGGGGAGAAACAGGAGTCTGGAAACAGAGGGGGAGAAACAGGAGTCTGGAAACAGAGGGGGAGAAACAGGAGTTTGGAAACAGAGGGGGAGAAACAGGAGGCTTGAAACAGAGGGGGAGAAACAAGAGTCTGGAAACAGAGGGGCAGAAACAGGAGTGTGGAAACAGAGGGGGAGAAACAGGAGGCTGGAAACAGACGGGCAGAAACAGGAGCCAGGAAACAGAGGGGGAGAAACAGGAGTCTGGAAACAGATGGTTAGAAACAGGAGTCTGGAAACAGAGGGCAGAAATAGGAGTCTAGAAACAGAGGGGAGAAACAGGAGGCTGGGAACAGAGGGGGAGAAACAGGAGTCTGGAAACAGAGGGGCAGAAACAGGAGGCTGGAAACAGAGGGGCAGAAACAGGAGTCTGGAAACAGAGGGGCAGAAAGAGGAGACCGGAAACAGAGGGTGAGAAACAGGAGTCTGGAAACAGAGGGGCAGAAACAGGAGTCTGGAAACAGAGGGGCAGAAACAGGAGTCTGGAAACAGAGGGCGAGATACAGGAGGCTGGAAACAGAGGGGGAGAAACAGGAGTCTGGAAACAGAGCGGCAGAAAGAGGAGTCTGGAAGCAGAGGGGGAGAAACAGGAGTCTGGAAATTGATGGGGAGAAAAAGGAGTCTGGAAATAGAGGGTGAGAAACAGGAGTCTGGAAACAGATGGGCAGAAACAGGAGTCTGGAAACAGAGGGGCAGAAACCGGAGTCTGGAAACAGAGGGGCAGAAACAGGAGTCTGAAAACAGATGGGGAGAAACAGGAGTCTGTAAACAGAGGAGGAGAAACTGGAGTCTGGAAACAGAGGGGGAGAAACAGGAGGCTGGAAACAGAGGGGCAGAAACAGGAGGCTGGAAACAGAGGGGCAGAAACAGGAGTATGGAAACAGAGGGCGAGAAGCAGGAGGCTGGAAACAGAGGGGGAGAAACAGGAGACTGGAAACAGAGGGGGAGAAACCGGAGTCTGGAAACAGAGGGGAAGAAACAGGAGTCTGGAAACAGAGGGGGAGAAACAGGAGTCTGGAAACAGAGGGGGAGAATCAGGAGGCTGGAAACAGAGGGGCAGAAACAGGAGCCTGGAAACAGAGGGAGAGAAACAGGAGTCAGGAAACAGAGGTTGAGAAAGAGGAGGCTGGAAACAGAGGGGCAGAATCAGGAGGCTCGAAACAGAGGGGCAGAAACAGGAGTCTGGAAACAGAGGGCGAGAAGCAGGAGGCTGGAAACAGAGGGGGAGAAACTGGAGACTGGAAACAGAGGGGGAGAAACAGGAGTCTGGAAACAGAGGGGGAGAAGCAGGAGTCTGGAAACAGAGGGGGAGAAACAGGAGTCTGGAAACAGAGGGGGAGAAACAGGAGTCTGGAAACAGAGGGTGAGAAACAGGAGTCTGGAAACAGAGGGGGAGAAACAGGAGTCTGGAAACAGAGGGGCAGAAACAGGAGTCTGAAAACAGAGGGGGAGAAACAGGGGTCTGCAAACAGAGGGGGAGAAACAGGAGTCTGGAAACAGAGGGGCAGAAACAGGAGGCTGGAAACAGAGGGGCAGAAACAGGAGTCTGGAAACAGATGGGGAGAAACAGGAGTTTGGAAACAGAGGGGGAGAAACAGGAGTCTGGAAAAATAGGGGGAGAAACAGGAGTCTGGAAACAGCGGGGGAGAAACAGGAGTCTGGAAACAGAGGGGGAGAAACAGGAGTCTGGAAACAGAGGGGGAGAAACAGGAGTCTGGAAACAGAGGGGCAGAAACAGGAGTCTGAAAACAGAGGGGGAGAAACAGGGGTCTGCAAACTGAGGGGGAGAAACAGGAGTCTGGAAACAGAGGGGCAGAAACAGGAGGCTGGAAACAGAGGGGCAGAAACAGGAGTCTGGAAACAGAGGGGCAGAAACAGGAGTCTGGAAACAGAGGGCGAGACGCAGGAGGCTGGAAACAGAGGGGGAGAAACAGGAGTCTGGAAACAGAGGGGGAGAAACAGGAGTCTGGAAACAGAGGGGGAGAAACAGGAGTCTGGAAACAGAGGGGGAGAAACAGGAGTCTGGAAACTGAGGGGGAGAAACAGGAGGCTGGAAACAGAGGGGCAGAAACAGCAGCCTGGAAACAGAGGGGGAGAAACAGGTGTCAGGAAACAGAGGGTGAGAAAGAGGAGGCTGGAAACAGAGGGGCAGAATCAGGAGGCTCGACACAGAGGGGCAGAAACAGGAGTCTGGAAACAGAGGGTGAGAAACAGGAGTCTGGAAACAGAGAGGCAGAAACAGGAGTCTGGAAACAGAGGGGGAGAAACAGGAGGCTGGAAACAGATGGTGAGAAACAGGAGTCTGGAAAGAGAGGGGCAGAAATAGGAGTCTGGAAACAGAGGGGGAGAAACAGGAGGCTGGAAACAGAGGGGGAGAAACAGGAGTCTGGAAACACAGGGTGAGAAACAGAAGTCTGGAAAAAGAGGGGCAGAAACAGGAGTCAGGAAACAGAGGGGGACAAACAAGAGTCTGGAAACAGAGGGGCAGAAACAGGAGTGTGGAAACAGAGGGGGAGAAACAGGAGTCTGGAAACAGATGGTGAGAATCAGGAGTCTGGAAACAGAGGGGCAGAAATAGGAGTCTGAAAACAGATGGGGAGAAACAGGAGTCTGTAAACAGAGGAGGAGAAACTGGAGTCTGGAAACAGAGGGGGAGAAACAGGAGGCTGGAAACAGAGGGGCAGAAACAGGAGGCTGGAAACAGAGGGGCAGAAACAGGAGGCTGGAAACAGAGGGGGAGAAACAGGCGTCTGGAAACAGAGGGGGAGAAACAGGAGTCTGGAAACAGAGGGGGAGAAACAGGAGTCTGGAAACAGAGGGGGAGAAACAGGAGGCTGGAAACAGAGGGGCAGAAACAGGAGCCTGGAAACAGAGGGGGAGAAACAGGAGTCAGGAAACAGAGGTTGAGAAAGAGGAGGCTGGAAACAGAGGGGCAGAATCAGGAGGCTCGAAACAGAGGGGCAGAAACAGGAGTCTGGAAACAGAGGGCGAGAAGCAGGAGGCTGGAAACAGAGGGGGAGAAACTGGAGACTGGAAACAGAGGGGGAGAAACAGGAGTCTGGAAACAGAGGGGGAGAAACAGGAGTCTGGAAACAGAGGGGGAGAAACAGGAGTCTGGAAACAGAGGGGGAGAAACAGGAGTCTGGAAACAGAGGGGGAGAAACAGGAGTCTGGAAACAGAGGGCGAGAAGCAGGAGGCTGGAAACAGAGGGGGAGAAACAGGAGACTGGAAACAGAGGGGGAGAAACAGGAGTCTGGAAACAGAGGGGGAGAAACAGGAGTCTGGAAACAGAGGGCGAGAAGCAGGAGGCTGGAAACAGAGGGGGAGAAACAGGAGACTGGAAACAGAGGGGGAGAAACAGGAGTCTGGAAACAGAGGGGGAGAAACAGGAGTCTGGAAACAGAGGGGGAGAAACAGGAGTTTGGAAACAGAGGGGGAGAAACAGGAGGCTTGAAACAGAGGGGGAGAAACAAGAGTCTGGAAACAGAGGGGCAGAAACAGGAGTGTGGAAACAGAGGGGGAGAAACAGGAGGCTGGAAACAGACGGGCAGAAACAGGAGTCAGGAAACAGAGGGGGAGAAACAGGAGTCTGGAAACAGATGGTTAGAAACAGGAGTCTGGAAACAGAGGGCAGAAATAGGAGTCTAGAAACAGAGGGGAGAAACAGGAGGCTGGGAACAGAGGGGGAGAAACAGGAGTCTGGAAACAGAGGGGCAGAAACAGGAGGCTGGAAACAGAGGGGCAGAAACAGGAGTCTGGAAACAGAGGGGCAGAAAGAGGAGACCGGAAACAGAGGGTGAGAAACAGGAGTCTGGAAACAGAGGGGCAGAAACAGGAGTCTGGAAACAGAGGGGCAGAAACAGGAGTCTGGAAACAGAGGGCGAGATACAGGAGGCTGGAAACAGAGGGGGAGAAACAGGAGTCTGGAAACAGAGCGGCAGAAAGAGGAGTCTGGAAGCAGAGGGGGAGAAACAGGAGTCTGGAAATTGATGGGGAGAAAAAGGAGTCTGGAAATAGAGGGTGAGAAACAGGAGTCTGGAAACAGATGGGCAGAAACAGGAGTCTGGAAACAGAGGGGCAGAAACCGGAGTCTGGAAACAGAGGGGCAGAAACAGGAGTCTGAAAACAGATGGGGAGAAACAGGAGTCTGTAAACAGAGGAGGAGAAACTGGAGTCTGGAAACAGAGGGGGAGAAACAGGAGGCTGGAAACAGAGGGGCAGAAACAGGAGGCTGGAAACAGAGGGGCAGAAACAGGAGGCTGGAAACAGAGGGGGAGAAACAGGAGTCTGGAAACAGAGGGGGAGAAACAGGAGTCTGGAAACAGAGGGGGAGAAACAGGAGTCTGGAAACAGAGGGGGAGAAACAGGAGGCTGGAAACAGAGGGGCAGAAACAGGAGCCTGGAAACAGAGGGGGAGAAACAGGAGTCAGGAAACAGTGGGTGAGAAAGAGGAGGCTGGAAACAGAGGGGCAGAAACAGGAGTCTGGAAACAGAGGGGGAGAAACAGGAGTCTGGAAACAGATGGTGAGAAACAGGAGTCTGGAAACAGAGGGGCAGAAACAGGAGTCTGGAAACTGAGGGGGAGAAACAAGAGTCTGGAAACAGAGGGGCAGAAACAGGAGTGTGGAAACAGAGGGGGAGAAACAGGAGGCTGGAAACAGAGGGGCAGAAAGAGGAGACTGGAAACACAGGGTGAGAACCAGGTGTCTGGAAAGAGAGGGGCAGAAACAGGAGTCTGGAAACAGAGGGGGAGAAACAGGAGTCTGGAAACAGAGGGGGAGAAACAGGAGTCTGGAAACAGAGGGGGAGAAACAGGAGTCTGGAAACAGATGGGGAGAAACAGGAGACTGGAAACAGAGGGGCAGAAACATGAGGCTGGAAACAGAGGGGCAGAAACAGGAGTCTGGAAACAGAGGGGCAGAAACAGGAGTATGGAAACAGAGGGCGAGAAGCAGGAGGCTGGAAACAGAGGGGGAGAAACAGGAGACTGGAAACAGAGGGGGAGAAACAGGAGTCTGGAAACAGAGGGGGAGAAACAGGAGTCTGGAAACAGAGGGGCAGAAACATGAGGCTGGAAACAGAGGGGCAGAAACAGGAGTCTGGAAACAGAGGGGCAGAAACAGGAGTATGGAAACAGAGGGCGAGAAGCAGGAGGCTGGAAACAGAGGGGCAGAAACAGGTGCCTGGAAACAGAGGGGGAGAAACAGGAGTCAGGAAACAGAGGTGGAGAAAGAGGAGGCTGGAAACAGAGGGGCAGAATCAGGAGGCTCGAAACAGAGGGGCAGAAACAGGAGTCTGGAAACAGAGGGAGAGAAACAGGAGTCTGGAAACAGAGGGGGAGAAACAGGAGGCTGGAAACAGAGGGGGAGAAACTGGAGACTGGAAACAGAGGGGGAGAAACAGGAGTCTGGAAACAGAGGGAGAGAAACAGGAGTCTGGAAACAGAGGGGGAGAAACAGGAGTCTGGAAACAGAGGGGGAGAAACAGGAGTCTGGAAACAGAGGGGGAGAAACAGGAGTCTGGAAACAGAGGGGGAGAAACAGGAGTCTGGAAACAGAGGGGGAGAAACAGGAGTCTGGAAACAGAGGGGGAGAAACAGGGGTCTGCAAACAGAGGGGCAGAAACAGGAGTCTGGAAACAGAGGGGCAGAAACAGGAGGCTGGAAACAGAGGGGCAGAAACAGGAGTCTGGAAACAGAGGGGGAGAAACAGGAGTCTGGAAACAGAGGGGGAGAAACAGGAGTCTGGAAACAGAGGGGGAGAAACAGGAGTCTGGAAACAGAGGGGGAGAAACAGGAGTCTGGAAACAGAGGGGGAGAAACAGGAGTCTGGAAACAGAGTTGGAGAAACAGGAGTCTGGAAACAGAGGGGCAGAAACAGGAGTCTGAAAACAGAGGGGGAGAAACAGGGGTCTGCAAACAGAGGGGGAGAAACAGGAGTCTGGAAACAGCGGGGCAGAAACAGGAGGCTGGAAACAGAGGGGCAGAAACAGGAGTCTGGAAACAGAGGGGCAGAAACAGGAGTCTGGAAACAGAGGGCAACACGCAGGAGGCTGGAAACAGAGGGGGAGAAACAGGAGTCTGGAATCAGAGGGGGAGAAACAGGAGTCTGGAAACAGAGGGGGAGAAACAGGAGTCTGGAAACAGAGGGGGAGAAACAGGAGTCTGGAAACAGAGGGGGAGAAACAGGAGGCTGGAAACAGAGGGGCAGAAACAGGAGCCTGGAAACAGAGGGGGAGAAACAGGTGTCAGGAAACAGAGGGTGAGAAAGAGGAGGCTGGAAACAGAGGGGCAGAATCAGGAGGCTCGACACAGAGGGGCAGAAACAGGAGTCTGGAAACAGAGGGTGAGAAACAGGAGTCTGGAAACAGAGAGGCAGAAACAGGAGTCTGGAAACAGAGGGGCAGAAACAGGAGTCAGGAAACAGAGGGGGAGAAACAAGAGTCTGGAAACAGAGGGGCAGAAACAGGAGTGTGGAAACAGAGGGGGAGAAACAGGAGTCTGGAAACAGATGGTGAGAAACAGGAGTATGGAAACAGAGGGGCAGAAATAGGAGTCTGGAAACAGAGGGGGAGAAACAGGAGGCTGGAAACAGAGGGGGAGAAACAGGAGTCTGGAAACACAGGGTGAGAAACAGAAGTCTGGAAACAGAGGGGCAGAAACAGGAGTCAGGAAACAGAGGGGGAGAAACAAGAGTCTGGAAACAGAGGGGCAGAAGGAGGAGTCTGGAAACAGAGGGGGAGAAACAGGAGTCTGGAAATTGATGGGGAGAAAAAGGAGTCTGGAAATAGAGGGTGAGAAACAGGAGTCTGGAAACAGATGGGCAGAAACAGGAGTCTGGAAACAGAGGGGCAGAAACCGGAGTCTGGAAACAGAGGGGCAGAAACAGGAGTCTGAAAACAGATGGGGAGAAACAGGAGTCTGTAAACAGAGGAGGAGAAACTGGAGTCTGGAAACAGAGGGGGAGAAACAGGAGGCTGGAAACAGAGGGGCAGAAACAGGAGGCTGGAAACAGAGGGGCAGAAACAGGAGGCTGGAAACAGAGGGGGAGAAACAGGCGTCTGGAAACAGAGGGGGAGAAACAGGAGTCTGGAAACAGAGGGGGAGAAACAGGAGTCTGGAAACAGAGGGGGAGAAACAGGAGGCTGGAAACAGAGGGGCAGAAACAGGAGCCTGGAAACAGAGTGGGAGAAACAGGAGTCAGGAAACAGTGGGTGAGAAAGAGGAGGCTGGAAACAGAGGGGCAGAATCAGGAGGCTCGAAACAGAGGGGCAGAAACAGGAGTCTGGAAACAGAGGGGGAGAAACAGGAGTCTGGAAACAGAGGGTGAGAAACTGGAGTCTGGAAACAGAGGAGCAGAAACAGGAGTCTGGAAACAGAGGGGGAGAAACAGGAGTCTGGAAACAGATGGTGAGAAACAGGAGTCTGGAAACAGAGGGGCAGAAACAGGAGCCTGGAAACAGAGGGGGAGAAACAGGTGTCAGGAAACAGAGGGTGAGAAAGAGGAGGCTGGAAACAGAGGGGCAGAATCAGGAGGCTCGACACAGAGGGGCAGAAACAGGAGTCTGGAAACAGAGGGTGAGAAACAGGAGTCTGGAAACAGAGAGGCAGAAACAGGAGTCTGGAAACAGAGGGGCAGAAACAGGAGTCAGGAAACAGAGGGGGAGAAACAAGAGTCTGGAAACAGAGGGGCAGAAACAGGAGTGTGGAAACAGAGGGGGAGAAACAGGAGTCTGGAAACAGATGGTGAGAAACAGGAGTCTGGAAACAGAGGGGCAGAAATAGGAGTCTGGAAACAGAGGGGGAGAAACAGGAGGCTGGAAACAGAGGGGGAGAAACAGGAGTCTGGAAACACAGGGTGAGAAACAGAAGTCTGGAAACAGAGGGGCAGAAACAGGAGTCAGGAAACAGAGGGGGAGAAACAAGAGTCTGGAAACAGAGGGGCAGAAGGAGGAGTCTGGAAACAGAGGGGGAGAAACAGGAGTCTGGAAATTGATGGGGAGAAAAAGGAGTCTGGAAATAGAGGGTGAGAAACAGGAGTCTGGAAACAGATGGGCAGAAACAGGAGTCTGGAAACAGAGGGGCAGAAACCGGAGTCTGGAAACAGAGGGGCAGAAACAGGAGTCTGAAAACAGACGGGGAGAAACAGGAGTCTGTAAACAGAGGAGGAGAAACTGGAGTCTGGAAACAGAGGGGGAGAAACAGGAGGCTGGAAACAGAGGGGCAGAAACAGGAGGCTGGAAACAGAGGGGCAGAAACAGGAGGCTGGAAACAGAGGGGGAGAAACAGGCGTCTGGAAACAGAGGGGGAGAAACAGGAGTCTGGAAACAGAGGGGGAGAAACAGGAGTCTGGAAACAGAGGGGGAGAAACAGGAGGCTGGAAACAGAGGGGCAGAAACAGGAGCCTGGAAACAGAGTGGGAGAAACAGGAGTCAGGAAACAGTGGGTGAGAAAGAGGAGGCTGGAAACAGAGGGGCAGAATCAGGAGGCTCGAAACAGAGGGGCAGAAACAGGAGTCTGGAAACAGAGGGGGAGAAACAGGAGTCTGGAAACAGAGGGTGAGAAACTGGAGTCTGGAAACAGAGGAGCAGAAACAGGAGTCTGGAAACAGAGGGGGAGAAACAGGAGTCTGGAAACAGATGGTGAGAAACAGGAGTCTGGAAACAGAGGGGCAGAAACAGGAGTCTGGAAACTGAGGGGGAGAAACAAGAGTCTGGAAACAGAGGGGCAGAAACAGGAGTGTGGAAACAGAGGGGGAGAAACAGGAGGCTGGAAACAGAGGGGCAGAAAGAGGAGACTGGAAACAGAGGGTGAGAACCAGGTGTCTGGAAAGAGAGGGGCAGAAACAGGCGTCTGGAAACAGAGGGGGAGAAACAGGAGTCTGGAAACAGAGGGGGAGAAACAGGAGTCTGGAAACAGAGGGGGAGAAACAGGAGTCTGGAAACAGAGGGGGAGAAACAGGAGTCTGGAAACAGAGGGGCAGAAACATGAGGCTGGAAACAGAGGGGCAGAAACAGGAGTCTGGAAACAGAGGGGCAGAAAAAGGAGTATGGAAACAGAGGGCGAGTAGCAGGAGGCTGGAAACAGAGGGGGAGAAACAGGAGACTGGAAACAGAGGGGGAGAAACAGGAGTCTGGAAACAGAGGGGGAGAAACAGGAGTCTGGAAACAGAGGGGGAGAAACAGGAGTCTGGAAACAGAGGGGGAGAAACAGGAGGCTGGAAACAGAGGGGCAGAAACAGGAGCCTGGAAACAGAGGGGGAGAAACAGGAGTCAGGAAACAGAGGTTGAGAAAGAGGAGGCTGGAAACAGAGGGGCAGAATCAGGAGGCTCGAAACAGAGGGGCAGAAACAGGAGTCTGGAAACAGAGGGCGAGAAGCAGGAGGCTGGAAACAGAGGGGGAGAAACTGGAGACTGGAAACAGAGGGGGAGAAACAGGAGTCTGGAAACAGAGGGGGAGAAACAGGAGTCTGGAAACAGAGGGGGAGAAACAGGAGTCTGGAAACAGAGGGGGAGAAACAGGAGTCTGGAAACAGAGGGGGAGAAACAGGAGTCTGGAAACAGAGGGAGAGAAACAGGAGACTGGAATCAGAGGGGCAGAAACTGGAGGCTGGAAACAGAGGGGCAGAAAGAGGAGACTGGAAACATAGGGTGAGAAACAGGAGTCTGGAAACAGAGGGGCAGAAACAGGAGTCTGGAAACAGAGGGGGAGAAACAGGAGTCTGGAAACAGAGGGGGAGAAACAGGAGTCTGGAAACAGAGGGGGAGAAACAGGAGTCTGGAACAGAGGGGCAGAAACAGGAGTCTGAAAACAGAGGGGCGGAAACAGGAGGCTGGAAACAGAGGGGGAGAAACAGGAGTCTGGAAACAGAGGGGGAGAAACAGGAGTCTGGAAACAGAGGGGGAGAAACAGGAGTCTGGAAACAGAGGTGGAGCAACAGGAGGCTGGAAACAGAGGGGCAGAAACAGGAGCCTGGAAACAGAGGGGGAGAAACAGGAGTCAGGAAACAGTGGGTGAGAAAGAGGAGGCTGGAAACAGAGGGGCAGAATCAGGAGGCTCGAAACAGAGGGGCAGAAACAGGAGTCTGGAAACAGGGTGAGAAACTGGAGTCTGGAAACAGAGGAGCAGAAACAGGAGTCTGGAAACAGAGGGGGAGAAACAGGAGTCTGGAAACAGATGGTGAGAAACAGGAGTCTGGAAACAGAGGGGCAGAAACAGGAGTCTGGAAACTGAGGGGGAGAAACAAGAGTCTGGAAACAGAGGGGCAGAAACAGGAGTGTGGAAACAGAGGGGGAGAAACAGGAGGCTGGAAACAGAGGGGCAAAAGAGGAGACTGGAAACAGAGGGTGAGAACCAGGTGTCTGGAAAGAGAGGGGCAGAAACAGGAGTCTGGAAACAGAGGGGGAGAAACAGGAGTCTGGAAACAGAGGGGGAGAAACAGGAGTCTGGAAACAGAGGGGGAGAAACAGGAGTCTGGAAACAGAGGGGGAGAATCAGGAGTCTGGAAACAGAGGGGCAGAAACATGAGGCTGGAAACAGAGGGGCAGAAACAGGAGTCTGGAAACAGAGGGGCAGAAACAGGAGTATGGAAACAGAGGGCGAGAAGCAGGAGGCTGGAAACAGAGGGGGAGAAACAGGAGACTGGAAACAGAGGGGGAGAAACAGGAGTCTGGAAACAGAGGGGGAGAAACAGGAGTCTGGAAACAGAGGGGGAGAAACAGGAGTCTGGAAACAGAGGGGGAGAAACAGGAGGCTGGAAACAGAGGGGCAGAAACAGGTGCCTGGAAACAGAGGGGGAGAAACAGGAGTCAGGAAACAGAGGTTGAGAAAGAGGAGGGTGCAAACAGAGGGGCAGAATCAGGAGGCTCGAAACAGAGGGGCAGAATCAGGAGTCAGGAAACAGAGGGCGAGAAGCAGGAGGCTGGAAACAGAGGGGGAGAAACAGGAGACTGGAAACAGAGGGGGAGAAACAGGAGTCTGGAAACAGAGGGGGAGAAACAGGAGTCTGGAAACAGAGGGGGAGAAACAGGAGTCTGGAAACAGAGGGGGAGAAACAGGAGTCTGGAAACAGAGGGGGAGAAACAGGAGTCTGGAAACAGAGGGGGATAAACAGGAGTCTGGAAACAGAGGGGGAGAAACAGGAGTCTGGAAACAGAGGGGGAGAAACAGGAGTCTGGAAACAGAGGGGCAGAAACAGGAGTCTGAAAACAGAGGGGGAGAAACAGGGGTCTGCAAACAGAGGGGGAGAAACAGGAGTCTGGAAACAGAGGGGCAGAAACAGGAGGCTGGAAACAGAGGGGCAGAAACAGGAGTCTGGAAACAGAGGGGGAGAAACAGGAGTCTGGCAACAAAGGGGGAGAAACAGGAGTCTGGAAACAGAGGGGGAGAAACAGGAGTCTGGAAACAGAGGGGGAGAAACAGGAGTCTGGAAACAGAGGGGGAGAAACAGGAGTCTGGAAACAGAGGGGGAGAAACAGGAGTCTGGAAACAGAGGGCGAGAAGCAGGAGGCTGGAAACAGAGGGGGAGAAACAGGAGACTGGAAACAGAGGGGGAGAAACAGGAGTCTGGAAACAGAGGGGGAGAAACAGGAGTCTGGAAACAGAGGGCGAGAAGCAGGAGGCTGGAAACAGAGGGGGAGAAACAGGAGACTGGAAACAGAGGGGGAGAAACAGGAGTCTGGAAACAGAGGGGGAGAAACAGGAGTCTGGAAACAGAGGGGGAGAAACAGGAGTTTGGAAACAGAGGGGGAGAGACAGGAGGCTTGAAACAGAGGGGGAGAAACAAGAGTCTGGAAACAGAGGGGCAGAAACAGGAGTGTGGAAACAGAGGTGGAGAAACAGGAGGCTGGAAACAGACGGGCAGAAACAGGAGTCAGGAAACAGAGGGGGAGAAACAGGAGTCTGGAAACAGATGGTTAGAAACAGGAGTCTGGAAACAGAGGGCAGAAATAGGAGTCTAGAAACAGAGGGGAGAAACAGGAGGCTGGGAACAGAGGGGGAGAAACAGGAGTCTGGAAACAGAGGGGCAGAAACAGGAGGCTGGATACAGAGGGGCAGAAACAGGAGTCTGGAAACAGAGGGGCAGAAAGAGGAGACCGGAAACAGAGGGTGAGAAACAGGAGTCTGGAAACAGAGGGGCAGAAACTGGAGTCTGGAAACAGAGGGGCAGAAACAGGAGTCTGGAAACAGAGGGCGAGATACAGGAGGCTGGAAACAGAGGGGGAGAAACAGGAGTCTGGAAACAGAGCGGCAGAAAGAGGAGTCTGGAAGCAGAGGGGGAGAAACAGGAGTCTGGAAATTGATGGGGAGAAAAAGGAGTCTGGAAATAGAGGGTGAGAAACAGGAGTCTGGAAACAGATGGGCAGAAACAGGAGTCTGGAAACAGAGGGGCAGAAACCGGAGTCTGGAAACAGAGGGGCAGAAACAGGAGTCTGAAAACAGATGGGGAGAAACAGGAGTCTGTAAACAGAGGAGGAGAAACTGGAGTCTGGAAACAGAGGGGGAGAAACAGGAGGCTGGAAACAGAGGGGCAGAAACAGGAGGCTGGAAACAGAGGGGCAGAAACAGGAGGCTGGAAACAGAGGGGGAGAAACAGGAGTCTGGAAACAGAGGGGGAGAAACAGGAGTCTGGAAACAGAGGGGGAGAAACAGGAGTCTGGAAACAGAGGGGGAGAAACAGGAGGCTGGAAACAGAGGGGCAGAAACAGGAGCCTGGAAACAGAGGGGGAGAAACAGGAGTCAGGAAACAGTGGGTGAGAAAGAGGAGGCTGGAAACAGAGGGGCAGAAACAGGAGTCTGGAAACAGAGGGGGAGAAACAGGAGTCTGGAAACAGATGGTGAGAAACAGGAGTCTGGAAACAGAGGGGCAGAAACAGGAGTCTGGAAACTGAGGGGGAGAAACAAGAGTCTGGAAACAGAGGGGCAGAAACAGGAGTGTGGAAACAGAGGGGGAGAAACAGGAGGCTGGAAACAGAGGGGCAGAAAGAGGAGACTGGAAACACAGGGTGAGAACCAGGTGTCTGGAAAGAGAGGGGCAGAAACAGGAGTCTGGAAACAGAGGGGGAGAAACAGGAGTCTGGAAACAGAGGGGGAGAAACAGGAGTCTGGAAACAGAGGGGGAGAAACAGGAGTCTGGAAACAGAGGGGGAGAAACAGGAGTCTGGAAACAGAGGGGCAGAAACATGAGGCTGGAAACAGAGGGGCAGAAACAGGAGTCTGGAAACAGAGGGGCAGAAACAGGAGTATGGAAACAGAGGGGGAGAAACAGGAGTCTGGAAACAGATGGTTAGAAACAGGAGTCTGGAAACAGAGGGCAGAAATAGGAGTCTAGAAACAGAGGGGAGAAACAGGAGGCTGGGAACAGAGGGGGAGAAACAGGAGTCTGGAAACAGAGGGGCAGAAACAGGAGGCTGGAAACAGAGGGGCAGAAACAGGAGTCTGGAAACAGAGGGGCAGAAAGAGGAGACCGGAAACAGAGGGTGAGAAACAGGAGTCTGGAAACAGAGGGGCAGAAACAGGAGTCTGGAAACAGAGGGGCAGAAACAGGAGTCTGGAAACAGAGGGCGAGATACAGGAGGCTGGAAACAGAGGGGGAGAAACAGGAGTCTGGAAACAGAGCGGCAGAAAGAGGAGTCTGGAAGCAGAGGGGGAGAAACAGGAGTCTGGAAATTGATGGGGAGAAAAAGGAGTCTGGAAATAGAGGGTGAGAAACAGGAGTCTGGAAACAGATGGGCAGAAACAGGAGTCTGGAAACAGAGGGGCAGAAACCGGAGTCTGGAAACAGAGGGGGAGAAACAGGAGTCTGGAAACAGAGGGGGAGAAACAGGAGTCTGGAAACAGAGGGGGAGAAACAGGAGTCTGGAAACAGAGGGGGAGAAACAGGAGTCTGGAAACAGAGGGGCAGAAACATGAGGCTGGAAACAGAGGGGCAGAAACAGGAGTCTGGAAACAGAGGGGCAGAAACAGGAGTATGGAAACAGAGGGGGAGAAACAGGAGTCTGGAAACAGATGGTTAGAAACAGGAGTCTGGAAACAGAGGGCAGAAATAGGAGTCTAGAAACAGAGGGGAGAAACAGGAGGCTGGGAACAGAGGGGGAGAAACAGGAGTCTGGAAACAGAGGGGCAGAAACAGGAGGCTGGAAACAGAGGGGCAGAAACAGGAGTCTGGAAACAGAGGGGCAGAAAGAGGAGACCGGAAACAGAGGGTGAGAAACAGGAGTCTGGAAACAGAGGGGCAGAAACAGGAGTCTGGAAACAGAGGGGCAGAAACAGGAGTCTGGAAACAGAGGGCGAGATACAGGAGGCTGGAAACAGAGGGGGAGAAACAGGAGTCTGGAAACAGAGCGGCAGAAAGAGGAGTCTGGAAGCAGAGGGGGAGAAACAGGAGTCTGGAAATTGATGGGGAGAAAAAGGAGTCTGGAAATAGAGGGTGAGAAACAGGAGTCTGGAAACAGATGGGCAGAAACAGGAGTCTGGAAACAGAGGGGCAGAAACCGGAGTCTGGAAACAGAGGGGCAGAAACAGGAGTCTGAAAACAGATGGGGAGAAACAGGAGTCTGTAAACAGAGGAGGAGAAACTGGAGTCTGGAAACAGAGGGGGAGAAACAGGAGGCTGGAAACAGAGGGGCAGAAACAGGAGGCTGGAAACAGAGGGCAGAAACAGGAGGCTGGAAACAGAGGGGGAGAAACAGGAGTCTGGAAACAGAGGGGGAGAAACAGGAGTCTGGAAACAGAGGGGGAGAAACAGGAGTCTGGAAACAGAGGGGCAGAAACAGGAGCCTGGAAACAGAGGGGGAGAAACAGGAGTCAGGAAACAGTGGGTGAGAAAGAGGAGGCTGGAAACAGAGGGGCAGAAACAGGAGTCTGGAAACAGAGGGGGAGAAACAGGAGTCTGGAAACAGATGGTGAGAAACAGGAGTCTGGAAACAGAGGGGCAGAAACAGGAGTCTGGAAACTGAGGGGGAGAAACAAGAGTCTGGAAACAGAGGGGCAGAAACAGGAGTGTGGAAACAGAGGGGGAGAAACAGGAGGCTGGAAACAGAGGGGCAGAAAGAGGAGACTGGAAACACAGGGTGAGAACCAGGTGTCTGGAAAGAGAGGGGCAGAAACAGGAGTCTGGAAACAGAGGGGGAGAAACAGGAGTCTGGAAACAGAGGGGGAGAAACAGGAGTCTGGAAACAGAGGGGGAGAAACAGGAGTCTGGAAACAGAGGGGGAGAAACAGGAGTCTGGAAACAGAGGGGCAGAAACAGGAGTCTGGAAACAGAGGGGCAGAAACAGGAGTCTGGAAACAGAGGGGGAGAAACAGGAGTCTGGAAACAGATGGTGAGAAACAGGAGTCTGGAAACAGAGGGGCAGAAACAGGAGTCTGGAAACTGAGGGGGAGAAACAAGAGTCTGGAAACAGAGGGGCAGAAACAGGAGTGTGGAAACAGAGGGGGAGAAACAGGAGGCTGGAAACAGAGGGGCAGAAAGAGGAGACTGGAAACACAGGGTGAGAACCAGGTGTCTGGAAAGAGAGGGGCAGAAACAGGAGTCTGGAAACAGAGGGGGAGAAACAGGAGTCTGGAAACAGAGGGGGAGAGACAGGAGTCTGGAAACAGAGGGGGAGAAACAGGAGGCTGGAAACAGAGGGGCAGAAACAGGAGCCTGGAAACAGAGGGGGAGAAACAGGAGTCAGGAAACAGTGGGT
>NW_027650323.1:0-108548 GCF_965287045.1 Carcharhinus amblyrhynchos | reverse complement strand
GGGCAGGGTGGGGCGGGCCTGCGCTGACAGGCTGGGAACCGGGGGGAGGGAGAGAAGTGGGCGGGGCCGAGCACACAGGGCTTCCGGAGGCCGCTTCCAGGAGCGCCATCCGCCAATCGCCGCCCGACCGCGAATGGATCCTTCCACCCGCCTCCGGCGTGAAGCGGCCGCCCACATAGTCCCGGCTCGAGCGTGAAGCGGCCTTTTGAGCGGAGAGAGCGGAGTGGAGGCACCGGCACCGAGACAGAGAGGATCAGCAATCCCGGGAAAGGTAAACCAGAGAGGGTCAGTAATCCGGAAAGGTAAACCAGAGAGGGTCAGTAATCCCGGGAAAGGTAAACCAGAGAGAGAGGGTCAGTAATCCCGGGAAAGGTAAACCAGAGAGAGAGAGGGTCAGCAATCCCGGGAAAGGTAAACCAGAGAGAGAGAGGGTCAGCAATCCCGGGAAAGGTAAACCAGAGAGGATCAGTAATCCCGGGAAAGGTAACCAGAGAGGGTCAGTAATCCGGGAAAGGTAAACCAGAGAGGGTCAGTAATCCGGGAAAGGTAAACCAGAGAGGGTCAGTAATCCCGGGAAAGGTAAACCAGAGAGGGTCAGTAATCCCGGGAAAGGTAAACCAGAGAGGGTCAGTAATCCCGGGAAAGGTAAACCAGAGAGAGAGGGTCAGTAATCCCGGGAAAGGTAAACCAGAGAGAGAGAGAGAGGGTCAGTAATCCGGGAAAGGTAAACCAGAGAGAGAGAGGGTCAGTAATCCCGGGAAAGGTAAACCAGAGAGAGGGTCAGTAATCCCGGGAAAGGTAAACCAGAGAGAGGGTCAGTAATCCCGGGAAAGGTAAACCAGAGAGAGAGAGAGAGGGTCAGTAATCCCGGGAAAGGTAAACCAGAGAGAGTCAGTAATCCGGGAAAGGTAAACCAGAGAGAGAGAGAGTCAGTAATCCGGGAAAGGTAAACCAGAGAGGGTCAGTAATCCCGGGAAAGGTAATCCAGAGAGAGAGAGAGGGTCAGTAATCCGGGAAAGGTAAACCAGAGAGGGTCAGTAATCCCGGGAAAGGTAAACCAGAGAGGGTCAGTAATCCCGGGAAAGGTAATCCAGAGAGAGGAGAGAGAGGGTCAGTAATCCGGGAAAGGTAAACCAGAGAGGGTCAGTAATCCCGGAAAGGTAAACCAGAGAGAGAGAGAGAGGGTCAGTAATCCCGGGAAAGGTAAACCAGAGAGAGAGGGTCAGTAATCCCGGGAAAGGTAAACCAGAGAGGATCAGTAATCCCGGAAAGGTAAACCAGAGAGAGAGAGGGTCAGTAATCCCGGGAAAGGTAAACCAGAGAGAGAGAGGGTCAGTAATCCGGGAAAAGGTAAACCAGAGAGAGAGAGAGGGTCAGTAATCCGGGAAAGGTAAACCAGAGAGAGGGTCAGTAATCCCGGAAAGGTAAACCAGAGAGAGAGAGAGGGTCAGTAATCCGGGAAAGGATAAACCAGAGAGAGAGAGAGGGTCAGTAATCCCGGGAAAGGTAAACCAGAGAGGGTCAGTAATCCCGGGAAAGGTAAACCAGAGAGAGAGGGTCAGTAATCCGGGAAAGGTAAACCAGAGAGAGAGAGGGTCAGTAATCCCGGGAAAGGTAAACCAGAGAGAGAGAGAGGGTCAGTAATCCCGGGAAAGGTAAACCAGAGAGAGAGAGAGGGTCAGTAATCCCGGGAAAGGTAAACCAGAGAGAGAGAGAGGGTCAGTAATCCCGGGAAAGGTAAACCAGAGAGAGAGAGAGAGGGTCAGTAATCCGGGAAAGGTAAACCAGAGAGAGAGGGTCAGTAATCCCGGGAAAGGTAAACCAGAGAGAGAGAGGGGGTCAGTAATCCCGGGAAAGGTAAACCAGAGAGGATCAGTAATCCCGGGAAAGGTAAACCAGAGAGGGTCAGTAATCCCGGGAAAGGTAAACCAGAGAGAGTCAGTAATCCCGGGAAAAGTAAACCAGAGAGAGAGAGAGGGGTCAGCAATCCCGGGAAAGGTAAACCAGAGAGAGAGAGAGGGTCAGTAATCCCGGGAAAGGTAAACCAGAGAGGGTCAGTAATCCCGGGAAAGGTAAACCAGAGAGGGTCAGTAATCCCGGGAAAGGTAAACCAGAGAGAGTCAGTAATCCCGGGAAAAGTAAACCAGAGAGAGAGAGAGGGTCAGCAATCCCGGGAAAGGTAAACCAGAGAGAGAGAGAGGGTCAGTAATCCCGGGAAAGGTAAACCAGAGAGGGTCAGTAATCCCGGGAAAGGTAAACCAGAGAGAGTCAGTAATCCCGGGAAAAGTAAACCAGAGAGAGAGAGAGGGTCAGCAATCCCGGGAAAGGTAAACCAGAGAGAGAGAGGGTCAGTAATCCCGGGAAAGGTAAACCAGAGAGAGGGGATCGGCACCTCTTCTCCCCCCCCCCCCCCCCCCCCACGGAGACTGTGCTGTCGTGGGTGGGGCTCCTTCCCCCTGCCGCCGGGACGGGTGTGCCGGGAGGGGGGGGCTCTCACCCTCCTGCCCAATTCCGGCGGCCATGCGTTGCGACAGTGTGCCGCCATTTTGTAGCGGAAATGTGTGCGTCATTTCCGGCAGCGTTAGTCTCCAGGCTTGTGAAATGGTTTCGAGCTGATGAATATATTCCACAAGCCTCACACTTTACCCAGCGGTCCCCATGTGTGGCAGGCATCTCATTTCCAGTGTCCCCAAGAAACTGAACACTAATCCCCATCTGTCTTTGTCTTGGGTTAAGTTTACTGTAACTGAGTCAGAATTGTGAAGTACACAACTGTGCAAGCTTAACCTGATGTGGGTATGCCGGCGTTGGACTGGCGTAAACACAGTAAAAAGTCTGACAACACCAGGTTTTAGTCCAACCTGTCTTTGGCTGTGTTCCGTATTAAAGTTTTATAATATGTGATTAACACCAACAGAATTTTCCATGTGTGTTCACCCACCACTGGGTTTGAACTGTCAAGGTGCTTTCAGTCACATTTATACTTCTGTTCCTGTCTGGTTTATCTTTCATGGACTTTGATATCAAAAGTTTTAAGTTTTATTGATTGCAAAATGGATGGATCAACATTAAAGGAGCTGCAACTGACCTTGGAACTCTGGGTGTGCACACTTGAGAAATTCTACAGATGTGTTGTCACTTTTGAATACAGCCTAAGAGTCTATATAGAATGAGCTGGAAAAGGAGTGTTGGATGGATTGTTTTGAATCAGGGTTTTCTGCTTTGCCCTGCAGATGCCTGAAGAAATTCGCACCGTTGACGATGAGGTGGAGACCTTTGCCTTTCAGGCTGAGATCGCTCAGCTTATGTCATTGATTATCAACACCTTCTATTCGAACAAAGAAATCTTCCTCCGGGAACTCATCTCCAATGCCTCTGATGTGAGTGCTGTTTCCCTTCTCTGAATCGTTTGTAATGCTGATGACGCTCTGGCAGCTTGGCTACCCTGACATTGTCTCATAGAATTGTAGCACAATAGCGGGCTACTCGTATCATAGAACATAGAATGTTACAGCGCAGAACAGGCCCTTCGGCCCAAGATGTTGCGCCAACCAGTTTAAAAAAAACAATGACTCACTAATCTAAACAAATCCCTTTTCATCCATAAACCTATCCACGGTCTCTTAAACGCCCCCTAACTAGGCGCATTTACAACCGCAGCAGGCAGGGCATTCCAATCCCTCACCACCCTCTGGGTAAAGAACCTACCCCTGACATCCGTCCTATAACTACCCCCCCTTAATTTAAAGCCATGCCCCCTCGTGCTTGCTTTCTCCATCCGAGGAAAAAGGCTATCACTATCCACCCTATCTAAACCTCTAATCATCTTATATGTTTCAATAAGATCCCCTCTTAGCCGCCTTCTTTGTAGCGAAAACAACCCCAAATCCCTCAGTCTCTCCTCATAGGACCTCCCCTCCATACCAGGCAACATCCTGGTAAACCTCCTCTGCACCCTCTCCAAAGCCTCCACATCCTTCCTGTAATGTGGGGACCAGAACTGCACACAGTACTCCAAGTGCGGCCGCACCAGAGTTGTGTACAGTTGCAACATGACGCTGCGACTCCTAAATTCAATCCCCCTACCAATAAACGCCAAGACACCGTATGCCTTCTTAACAACCTTATCTACTTGATTCCCAACTTTCA
Source organism: Carcharhinus amblyrhynchos (assembly GCF_965287045.1). Taxonomy (NCBI): domain Eukaryota; kingdom Metazoa; phylum Chordata; class Chondrichthyes; order Carcharhiniformes; family Carcharhinidae; genus Carcharhinus; species Carcharhinus amblyrhynchos. Next base: position 104,399 of record NW_027650323.1, on the reverse strand, counting down.
GGGATCTATGTACACATACACCTAGATCCCTCTCTTCATCCACACTATTCAAAGTCCTCCCGTTAGCCCTATACTCGACACATCTGTTATTCCTACCAAAGTGAATCACCTCACACTTCTCCGCATTAAACTCTATCCGCCACCTCTCAGCCCAGCTCCGCAACCTAAGTCTCCCTGCAAACTATGACACCCTTCCTCACAATCTACCACACCTCCGACTTTGGTGTCATCAGCAAATTTACTAATCCACCCAGCTATACCCTCATCCAGATCATTAATAAAAATTACAAACAGCAGTGGCCCCAAAACAGATCCCTGAGGCACACCACTCGTAACCGAACTCCATGACGAATATTTACCATCAACCACCACCCTCTGTCTCCTATCTGCTAGCCAATTCCTGATCCAATTTCCTAGACTACCCTCAATCCCATACATCTGCATTTTCTGCAGAAGCCTACCATGGTGAACCTTATCAAACGCCTTACTAAAATCCATATATACCACGTCAACTGCCTTACCCCCATCCACCTCTTTGGTCACTTTCTCAAAAAACTCAATAAGGTTAGTAAGGCACGACCTACCCGCTACAAAACCATGCTGACTATCTCCAATCAATTCATTACTCTCCAAATAACTAAATCCTATCCCTAACAATTTTTTCTAAAACCTTGCCCATAACAGAAGTAAGACTCACCGGTCTATAATTCCCGGGGAAGTCTCTGTTTCCCTTCTTAAACAATGGGACAACATTCGCTATCCTCCAATCCTCCGGTACTATACCAGAGACCAACGACGACCTGAAGATCAGAGCCAGAGGCTCTGCAATCACTTCTCTTGCCTCCCAGAGGATCCTAGGGTAAATCCCATCCGGACCAGGGGACTTATCTATTTTCAAACCCTCTAGAATATCCAGCACATCCCCCTTATCAACTGCAATACTGTCTATTTTACGCCCCTGCAACCCAGTGTCCTCCTCAGCTATATTCATGTCCCCCTGCGTGAACACCGAAGAGAAATATTGGTTCAATGCCTCACCAATCTCTTCCGGTTCCACACACAATTTCTCTCTACTGTCTGTAACTGGCCCTAATCTTGCCCTAACCAACCTTCTGTTCTTGACATACCTATAGAACGCCTTAGGATTCTCCTTAATCCTATCTGCCAAAGTCTTCTCATGTTCTCTTTTCGCCCTTCTTAACTCACTCTTCAACTCCCTCCTAGCCGATCTAAAGCTTTCTAATGCACTACCTGAGCCCTCAAGCCTCACCCGAACATAAGCCTCCTTTTTCTTTTTAACCAATGAAACAACTTTAGTGCACCACGGTTCCCTAGCCCTACCAAATCCTCCTTGCCTGACAGGGACATACCTATCATGGACTCGCAGTAGCTGCTCCTTGAAAAAACTCCACGTCGGACGTTCCCAGTCCCTGTAGTCTCCTAGTCCAACCTATGCTTCCTAATTCTCTCCTAATAGCCTCATAATTACCCTTCCCCCAGCTAAAACTACTGACCCGAGGTTCATGCCTATCCCTTTCCATCACTAAGGTGAACGTAACCGAATTGTCGTCACTATCACCAAAATGCACACCAACTTCCAAGTCTAGCACCTGGTCTGGCTCATTTCCCAGCACCAAATCCAATATAGCCTCACCTCTAGTTGGCCTATCAACATACTGAGTCAAAAAACCTTCCTGCACGCTTTGTACAAAAACTGACCCCTCTAACGAGCTAGAACTATAGCAATTCCAATCAATATTAGTAAAGTTAAAGTCCCCCATAACAATTACCCTATTACTTTCACTCCTAACCAGGATCGTCTCTGCAATCCTTTCCTCAATCTCTCTAGAACTTTTAGGAGGTCTATAAAAGACTCCCAACAGGGTGACCTCTCCTCTCCTATTTCTAATCTCCGCCCATACTACCTCAACAGACAAGTATCCATGCTGACTCCCTGCCACAGCAGCTTAGCTCCATTCATGCGCCTTTTCCCCCAGATCCTGTAAACAGTTATCCAATTTCCTTTTGAAAGCTATGGCTGAATCTGCCTCAACCATGTTCGCAATCCTCATTGTCCTTGTCGCTATTAGTTTTTTGTGCCATTCACTTTGAATCTATCCTCTGGTTCTACTATAACTACTTGTATCTCTGCCTCTACTTGTGCTGCTCTTGGTCATTAGTTTGTCGTTTAGCAGTGTTCACGTTCATTCAGAAATGACGTGCATTTTTGATTTAAAAACATGTAATCAAGTCATATTTTGATTGCTTCAGAGGCCTCAGCCTGAGTCTGGACTCATTTCTGTTTTCACCTCTGTCTTCCGATTCTGTTTCAGTGGTGGCTGTGCACTGTTATTTCCCTGTGTGTGCGTGTTAGTTGCTTTCCATAATTCACAACATCAAGATTAATCCTGGCTGTGTGCGATGTCTGTCTTCAGCAGTGACCTTGCTGCTTCAGTTGATGTTTTCTGTCATGGTGCATTTCATTCCACCCTCTAATCTATTGATCATGTCCATCAATATGCTTAGAGTTGTCTTCACCAACCCCCCAGGGTGTTCATTTACCTGAGTAAAGGTTCCTCTATATACTACAAGAATATACTTGCCATAGAGGGAGTATAATAAAAGTTCACCCTATTAATCCATGGGCTGGGGGTGTTTTACAAGGAGAAATTGAGGACACTGCAGATGGATTCCTAGAGTTTAAGAATGAGGTATGACCTCATTGAAACTTACAAGATGTGGTGGTTGAGTCTAAAACCATGCCCTCAGGATAATGGGTAACAGGCATTTCTTCACTCTGGCATCCTCTACCGCAGAGGACCCTGGAAACTCCATTATGGAGCATGTTCAAGACTGAAAGTGGTAGACTTCTGGGGGCTAGCAACATACCGCAATATGGAGATAGTGGAGGTTGGAGATCAGTCATGATCTGATTGAATGGCAGAGCAGGCTGAAAGACCTACTCCTCCTCCTGTGTTCTCATTCAGTCATTCTTATTTCAGTCCCTCAGCAGAGCCCTGTGCTAGCTGTCATTGTCACAAACTCAGAGTTGTGGCTAACCTAATGATCACTGCCCTCAACGTTCCTCTACTGACATTTTCCACAAAGTAGGTCTAGCAGTACCTGCTTTCTCATTGACTGGAAACAGATTGAGCATTTTCTGCAGCAAGTTCCTTATCATACCTAAGGTTGTGTATCTCTTATTCCTCTACACCTTTCCCACTGGTTCACCTGCAGACTACATTGAGCAATGTTAATTACACCTTGTTCCTTGGTTCCCCTTTCTGGCGCTGCAGTGTTTGACTAATTGATACTGCCACCCCTTTCCTAACATCTTTTATCTGAGCATATTTAAAACCCAGCCCTACCCATATTTGGGCTGCATATCCATCACAATGACATATTTTCACATGGCTATCTATGCCTGTAGCTACCACACTCTGCATGTATGTGAATGCATAGAACTCTAGATGCATTACTTTCCCCCACATAATACCTTACTATTTCCTACTGTTTTTCTCTGTATTCTGTCCATCTTTGTTTACATCTCCAGTATTACATCCTGCTTCCCACATTTGGGGCATTGAGTAAGTAACGGGTTTTGAATTTGGGACAGACATTTGGATCAATTCAGAGTGAAAGGGAATCAGTACAAGCCAGTCAGCTGTACTAAATAGAACTGGATCCAATTTCCTTGCATGGTGATTGCCTACAGTTATCACTAGTCAGGGCAGCATGGTGGCACAGTGGTTAGCACTGCTGCCTCTCAGGGCCACAGACCTGGTTTGGGTCATGGCTTGGGTCGCTGTCTGTATGGAGGCTGCATGTTCTCCGTGTCTGTGGGTTTCCTCCAGGTGCTCGGGTTTCCTGCCACAGTCTTAAAGATGTGCTGGTTAGGTGCATTGGCTGTGCTAAATTCTTACTCCTGTGTACCCAAACAGGCACCAGAGTGGCAACTAGGGGATTTTCGGTCATTTCATTGCTGTGTTAATGGTAGCTGACTTGTGATACTAATAAATAAACTTTATTATTTGGGATGTTCTGTCCCAAAAAATGATAACATTATAAAATCACCCTGCAAGGAAATTAAATCCAGTTCTGTTTAAGTACAGCCTGACTAGCTCGTACAGATTCCATTTCACCCTGAACTGATCCAAATGTCTCTCCTGAATTCAAAACCTGTTGAATATACTCACTGTCCTGACATCCACTGCCCTCTGAAGTCATGAGTTGCACAAGTTCACAAACCTTTGAAAGAAGAGGTCATTTCTTCTCATCTCTGCTACCTTTTCCTAAAACTGACCTCTCTTTCCAATTGCCCCACAAGAAGAAATGTCCTCTTTGTCCACTCTGTCAATCCCCTTTAGAATGATTTGAGATGAGGGGTACTTCTTAATTCAGTCTAGTGAACCTCCAATGCAACTATATCCCTCCTCAGACTGAAACTACACAATACTCCAGGATGGTTTCACGAATGCTGTGTACAGTTGTAGCAAGATTTAACTTGCCTTCCATATTACTGATGATTCGTGCACAAGGACAGCCAGAGCCCTCTGCACCAAAGCACCTTGAAGTTTCTGTACCAGAATAGATGACCTTACATAATTTCAGCTGCCAGATTTTGGCCCCCTCACATAACCTATCCATGTTCATTTGTAAATTATTTCTTGTGAATTTCTGTCCCACTAGTTTTGTATGCAAATTTGGCTATCGTACCTTTTATATTCATGCATCCAAATCATTCATGAACATTGTAAATAGTTGAGGCCTGAGAATATTTTTGGCCTTTATAGCAAGGGGGATAGAATATAAAAGTAGGGAGGTCTTGCTGCAACTGTACAGGGTACTGGTGAGGCTGCAGATGGAGTACTGTGTGCAGTTTTGGTTGCCACACTTGTAGAAGGATATATTGGCCTTGGAGGGAGTGCAGAGGAGGTTCAGTAGGCTGATACCAGAGATGAGGGGTTGGACTATGAAGAGAGACTAAATAGACTGGGTCTGTACTTGTTGGAGTTTAGAAGGATGAGAGGGGATCTCATAGACGTGTATAAGATAATGAAGGGGATGGATAGGGTAGAGGTAGAGAGATTCTTCCTGCTCAGAAAGGATAGCAGGACTAGAGGGCACAGCCTCAAGATGGGGGGGGGAGCAGTTTAGATCGGAGTTGAGGAGGAACTTCACTCAAAGGGTGGTGAATCTCTGGAATTCTGTGCCTGTTGAAGTGGTGGAGGCTACCTCACTAAATATATTTAAGTCACAGGTAGATAGGTTTTTGATAGGCAAGGGAATTAAGGGTTATGGGGAGAGCGTGGGAAAGTGGAACTGATCCACTTCAGATCAGCCATGATCTTATTGAATGGCAGGGCAGGCTCAAAGGGTTAGATGGCCTACTCCTGCTCCTATTTCTTATGTTCTTAGGACCCTGTGTCACCTCATTAATTACATCTTACCAAACAGAGGGGCATTTATCTTCAGTTTCTGTTAGCCAGTCCTCCATCCAAGCTAATGAATTACCCCAAGCCCCACGTGAACCAGTTGTTAATAACTTTTTGTGCAGCATCTTATCAAACACCTTCTGGTAGTTTGGTAACACATTCACCAGTTTTTATACTTGTTTATGGTACGAGGACTGAACTGGGGATTGCTGTTTTTGCTCATTTCTACATAGTTCCCTAAATTCTGACTGCAGGACCACATACATCCCTCAGTCTAGCTATGTCATTGGTACTGATGTGGACCACGACTGCTGACAATTTGCTTTCCACCCCTGAATCAGATGAAAGAATTTATGATCTGGAATGCACCACATTTGAACCTGTTTTAGCACCACTATTCAGGAAGCAGAGTAATGACAAATGGTTGTTTTTGAGATTGGAGGAGGGTTTGTAGGGGAGCTCCCCAGGGGTCAGTGCTGAGACTTTACTCTTCCTGATATATTAGTGACTTATTCTGGTGTTGGTGCTTTATTTTAAAATTTATAGATGACTTATAGATTTGTTCCTGTGCTGTGATTTACTTTGTTCTCTTTTGGGGTTTTAGTTCAGTCGGGCAGCATGCTCAATGCAGGCTTGGAGGGCCAAAGGGCCTATTCCTGTGCTATAATTTTCTTTATTCTTTGCACATTAAGTATTAATGAGAACAGCCTTGAACTTCAAGGATATAGACATGTCGGTGGATTGGGACAAGTGGCGGGTAAAGTTTCGTGCTGAGATGAGGTGATTCATTTTCAGCCCTAAAACAAAAGAGAAACTGTAAAGGAGCTGCAGGAACAGGGGCCTTGGTATATATGCGTATGGGTCATTGAAGGTGGCAGGGCAATGAGAGAGGTTAATAAAGCATATAGTATCTTAGATTTCATTAATAGGCACACAGACTACATGTTCATGTTGAACTTGTAGAAGATACTAGTTAGACCTCATCAGGAAACTGCCTCTAGTTCTGAACCATATTTAAGGAAGGATATGAAGACACTGGAGATTTACAAGAATGATTCCAAAATATCGAACTGTAGCTATGAGGATAGATTGGGATTGTTTTCCTTGGGGGGAAAAGGAGGCTGGGAGGAGATCTGTCTGTTCATGAATTGTAGAAAGTGGGTATGCAGGTGAAACATAATGAAAGGGCCAATGGGATGTTGTTGTTTATTACAGAGGAACTGGAGTATAAAAGTAGATGTGTATTGTTGCAATTGTACAAGGTGTTAGTGAGACCAACAGCAATTAGGAGCATTGTGTTCAGTTTGGGCCTCCTTTATTTGAGGAAGGATGTGGGGCATTGGAGGCAGTTCAGAGGAGCTTCACCAGATTGATTCCGGGGATGAAGGGGTTGACATAGGAGGTGAGATTAAACAGTTTGGGATTATACTCGCAGTTAGAAGGGCGAGGGGATCTGATCCAGGTATATAAAATTTTAAGGGAATGATCAAGTAAATGTAGACCAAATAATACTCCTTGTGGGCCAATCTCAAACAGTAGGTTGAGAGGCAGTAGATTTAAAACTGAGAGGAGGAATTACTAATCAGAAGATTGTGAATTTGTGGAACTTGCTGCCCTGTAGCGCAGTGGAGTCTTGAATTGTTGAATGGTTTTAAGATAAATATATTTCTAATTTTTAAAATAGGATATGGGGGACAGGTGGATTTGAGATCAGCCATGATCTGATTGCATGTTGGAGCAGGCTTAAATTTGCCTACTGCTCCCAATTCCAATGTTCTTTGACTTGGTGGAGGTATTGAATATGCTGAAGGGTATGACAAGACAAATAGTGAGGAACTTGAGCAATGGATTCAGGTTTCATCAAGGTATTTGGAAGGGAATTGGATTGCCATTTGAAAATGATGTTTTGAAATTCTGGAATTCCCTGCTAAAAATACTTTACTACAAAGCATGTCTCTTAACCTTTTATAAAAGCCTCCTCATGTTGATTAACATCAGTTTTGATATTTAATTTCAGGAGAAAGCTAAGTATTTTTGTAGTTTGACTTTGTTTCAAGTTCTGATATGGTTTGGTTGCATTTAAACTGCAGGCTCTGGACAAGATCCGATATGAAAGCTTGACTGATCCTTCAAAATTGGAGAGTGGAAAGGATCTGAAGATTGAAATCATCCCCAATCTGCGTGAACGTACCCTCACCATCATCGATACTGGGATTGGGATGACAAAGGCTGACCTGATCAACAACTTAGGCACCATTGCCAAGTCTGGCACCAAGGCCTTCATGGAAGCTCTGCAGGCTGGTGCAGATATTTCAATGATTGGCCAGTTTGGTGTTGGCTTCTATTCTGCCTACCTGGTAGCTGAGAAGGTTACAGTGCTCACCAAGCACAATGATGATGAGGCATATGCCTGGGAGTCATCAGCTGGTGGCTCCTTCACTGTCAAAACCTATACTGGTAAGTAATAAATGGGGCAGGCTGTTTTCTGTTGGAAATGAGGTTTTTTTTTGTCTTGCTACCTGAGGTGTAGTCTGTAATTGAAATTGAGCATCAGGTGTCACTATATCACCGATTGGTAACAGCAGGAATTGCAGTTGTGACACGGTTACAAATGTAAGAACAAACAAAGTTACGGCACAGGAACAGGCCCTTCAGTGCTGTCGTCGTCGTTTTTTCCCCCCCCCAGCCTGCACCAACTGTACTAAAACCCCCCACTGTTCCAGGAACCATATCCCTCTATTGTTATCTCATTCATGTACTTGTCAAGACACCCCTTAAGTCACTACCGTATCCGCTTCCACTACCTCCCCTGGCATTGAGTTCCAGCCACCCACCACTCTAAAATATCTGCCTTGTACATCTCTTAAAACTTGCCCCTCGCATCTTAAATCAGTGCCGTCTAGTAATTGACTCTTCTATCCTGGGAAAAAGCTTCTGACTATCCACTCTGTCCATGTCTCTCATAATCTCATAGACTTCTATCAGTCTCCCCTCAACCTCCATCACTCTAGTGAGAACAAATCAAGTTTCTCCAACCTCTCCACATAGCTAATGCTCTCCATACCAGACAACATCCTGTTAAATCTTAGCTGTACCCTCTCCAAAGCCTCTACATCCTTCTGGTAGTGTGGTGACCAGAATTGAACACTATATTCCAAGCGTGGTCTAACTAAGGTTCTAGCAACATTCTTGCCAATTTTTAAATTCAATGCTCTGGCCGATGAAGGCAAGAATGCCTTGTGCCTTCTCGACTACCTTCTTCACCTGCACTGCCACTTTGTGACCAGTGTACCAGATCTCTTTGCCTTTTAAACTCCTAAGTGTTCTGCTGTTTACTGTATATTTCCTATGTATGTTAGACCTTCCAAAATGCATTACCTCATTTGTCTGGATTAAACTCCATCTGCCATCTCTCTGCTCAACTCCAACTGATCTATATCCTGCTGGATTCTTTGTTCTCATTGCTATCCGCAAGTCCACCAATCTTTGTCATCTGCAAACTTACTAATCCAGTTATATTTTCCTCCAAACCGTGTTATAAACAGCAAAGGTCCCAGCACTGATCTCTGAGGACCACTTGTCACAGCCCTCCATTCAGAAACGCACCCTTCCACTGCTACTCTGTCTTCTTTGACTGAGCCAGTTTTGTATCCACCTTGCCAGCTCACCTCTGATCCCATGCAACTTCACCTTCTGCACCAGCCAGTGTTTGCTCTACTGTTTTTTTGAAACAGCTGAGAAGTTGTAAAAAGTGACTTATTCACAGTAACTTCATTGCATTCTTAATGTAAGCCTTGTGACTAATCCGTAAACTCAGTTTATTCAACACTGTTCTGCAGATCTGGGGAGCTGTATTGGAATGTCTGCTGCACTGTTAACCTCAGCATGGAATAATGCAGGTGGTAAAGTTTGGGAATTTAAGTTTAAAGTTTATTTATTAGTGTCACACTGCAATGAAGTTACTGAAAATTATTGAGAAAAACTGGGAATTGAGGCCAGAGATCCAGTTGGCTAGGGTTGAAGCTGTGCAGTATCCACAGCTATAATCATTCATATCTTGCAGCCAAATGGATCTTCAAAAATACCTTCAGGTTTGGTGATGTTTGCCTAGTCCAATTAGAATGCTGCTGCATTCAATCTTATTCACTTTTTATTGCTTTGAATTTGGTCAGTATCATTTTCCTGTGGTGCATTGTCAGTTCAGCTGAGAATTTTAAACAGTGTCTTATTCCCTGATCCTGTTATCTGTCTGTGTGGGTAAACCTTACACCAACAGTGCATGGGAAAGATAATGTGCCTGAGGAGGTGGGCTTACCTTGTCAATTCTGAGCCACCCTGTCCTCTCGCCTTCGGACATTGTCTCTCTATACATTGAGCTGTACTCAACGAACAGAACTGTCACCATGTACACACATTGAATTAAAGGGCCACGTTTCATAAATATAATGGTCAGCATTTACAGTTAAACTGGGAGAAATAAATTGGATTTTATTCAGCAGCTGCTTAAATTTGAACACTGAACATTGAACTTTCCCAAAGTCAGTAAAGATAAAACAGGAACAAGTTCCAGGAATTTGTCTTTGTGATCAGCCACGATCAAAGTGACGGCAGAACAGGCTCAAAGGGCTGAGTGGCCTACTCCATCTAGTTTCTTTGTAATGTCTGAAGTTTGAGTGGTTTGGAAGTTGCCCACCTATGTTCTCGTTTGTATTGTGAGCTACTGTTCCTGCACAGTTTTGAACTCTGATGTCCCAGTGTGGACTGTTGTAGCATGTTGCGTGAAAGTAGGATCATGGTTTGGGTGCCTGCAAGTTGCCGAACTTCACTTCCATCAATCTTTCTTTGAAGTAATCTTCTAGGCTCTTGTCACAAAGTTGCCCAGTGTTTTTGTTGGAGCTCTGGAGTGTGTAATCCCCAGCCAATCCTGCAATGCTTTGGAATTGGAGACTCCATTGGACAAGGGAGTGAATGGCTACTGTATTCTCTGTTTTTTGGGAGATGGTGTTCCCTTTCCAGGTGGATATGTTGAGAGCAGAGCTGGAGTGAAGTCTTAGTGGCAGATGCCTTGTAGGCTAAAGTTAGCAATAGAGATTAGAGAGAGAAATAATTGGTTAGCTAGTATTCCTTATGTTTTTAAATAAAGTCTTTGTCAGAATCTGAAAAGATTTAGGGGTTTAATAAGGAACAAAACATGGCCTGTTGTTTTCTTGAACATTATTCAATTACCTGCCTACTCAGCTAGGGCTTATGCAATTCTTCCAGTAAAAACTGGAAGTTAGTGTGAGCAGAATGGTTTTAGAATTATTCTGGGAGATTGTGTCATGGAGATTTACAGCATGGAAACAGGCCCTTCAGCCCAACTTGTCCATGCCACCTGCCGTTTTTTAAAACCCATATGCTAATCCTAATTGCCCATTGTACCATGTAACTACCTAAATGTTTTTCTAAAAATATAAAATTGTACCTGCCTCTACTACCACCTCTGGCAGCTTGTTCCAGACTCTCACCACCCTCTGGAAAAAAATTGCCCCTCTGGACACTTTGTATCTCTCCTCTCCCCCCTTAATCCTATGCCCTCTAGTTTTAGACTCCCCCTATCTTTGGAGTGAGCCATCCTATCACAGAGGGAGAAGTGTATAAGCGGCCATGAGATTGGAACTAGAAATGGTTTGCTGGTGATTGCAATGTTTTGATACTGCAACAATCTGTGTCTATAGGAGCAGAGTTTGGGCTGATTAATGCCCAGTGACAGTGACCATTTCCAGTAACCCCAGCCACTGCCAACATCTATATTCTCAGGTCACTATTGATCTGAAATGTAACTAATCAAATGAATAAGTTTTGAATTCTGCATCAACTTGCCAAAGCCTATCCAACATCTACAAAACACAGCAAGAATGTGATGGAACACTCTCCACTTGTCAGGGGAGAACAAAGCAGCCTGAGGTTTAGGAGCCATGAGGTCATGTTGCTGCTGCACTTGGAGTATTGCATACAGTTCTGGTTGCCGAAATATAGGAAGGATGTGGAAGCATCGGAAAGGGTGTGAAGGAGATTTACCAGGATGTTGCCTGGTATGGTGGGAAGGCCTTGTGAGGAAAGGCAGAGGAACTTGAGGCTGTTTTAGTTAGAGAGAAGGTTAAGAGGTGACTTAGAGGCATATAAAATGATCAGAGGATTAGATAGGGTGGACAGTGAGCCTTTTTCTTCAGATGGAGGTGGCTAGCACAAGGGGGCATAGCTTTAAATTGAGGGCTGATAGCTACAGGTCAGATATCAGAGGTAGGTTCTTTACTCAGTTGCAAGGGTGTGGAATGCCCTGCCTCCAATAGTAGTGAATTCACCAACATTAAGGGTATTTAAATGATCATTGGATAAGCTTGTGAATGACATACATAAAAACTACAGCATAATACAGGCCCTTTGGCCCACAGAATTGTGCCATACATGTCCCTACCTTAGATTACTAGGCTTACCTATAACCCTCTATTACTAAATTCCATGTACTTACCTAAAAGGCTCTTAAGACCCTATTGAATCTGCCTCCACCACTGTTGCCAGCAGCCCATTCCCCACACCCACCAGTCTGTGTGAAAAACTTACCCCTGACATTTCTGTACCTACTCCCCAGCACCTTAGATCTGTGTCCTCTTGTGGCAACCATTTCAGCCCTGGGAAAGAGCCTGTGACTATCCATTCGATCAATCCTCTCAACATCTTATACACCTCTATCAGGTCACCCCTCATCTTTCATCTCTAAGGAGAAAAGGCCAGGCTCCCCAATCCAGACACATCCTTGTAAATCTCCTCTGCACCCTTTCTATGGCTTCCACATCCTTTCTGTAATGAGATGATCAGAACTGAGCACAGTACTCCAAGTGGGGTCTGACCAGGGTCCTATATAGTTGCAACATTATCTCTTGACTCCTAAACTCAATTCCTCAATTGACGAATGCCAGTACACCATACGTCTTAACCACAGCTTCAACCTGCACAGCTGCTTTGAGCATCCTATGAATTCAGACCTCAAGATCCTTCTGATCTTCCACGCTACCAAGAGTCCTACCATTATTATATTCTGCCATCCTCTTTGATCTGCTAAAATGAACCACTTCACACTTATCTGGGTTGATATCCATCTGCCACTTCTCCACCCAGTCTAGCATCCTATCAATGTCTCACTGCAACCTCTGACATCCCTCCACACTATCCACCACCTCCAACCTTTGTCTCATCAGCAAACTTACCAACCCATCCCTGCCCTTCCTCATCTAGGTCATTTATAAAAATCGCAGAGTAAGGGTCTCAGAACAGATCCCTGGGGCACTCCACTGGTGACTGATCTCCATGCAGAACATGACCCATCTATAACCACTCTCTGCCTTCTGTGGGCAAACCAGTTCTGGATCCACAAAGCAATGTCCCCTTGGATCCCATGACCCCTCACTTTCTCAAATAAGCCTAGCATGAGACACCTTATGCCTTGCTGAAGTCTGTATAAACTACATCTACTGCTCTTCCTTCATCAATGTGTTTAGTCACATATTTTCAAAAAAATTCAATCAGGCTCATAAGGTGTGATCTGCCTTTGACAAAGCCATGCTGACTATTCTTAATCATATTATACCTCTTCAAATGTTCATAGTCCTGCCTCTCAGGATCTTCTCCATCACCTTACCAACCACTGAGGTTAGACTTGCTAGTCTATAACTTCCAGGGTGCGCTCTACTCCCTTTCTTGAATAAAGGAACAACATCTACAATCTTCCAGAACCCCTCCCATCTCCATCAACGATGCAAAGATCGTTGCCAGATGCTCAGCAATCTCCTCCCTCATCGCCCACAGTAGCCTGGAGTACATCCCATCCAATCCTGGCGACTTATCTAACTTGATGCTTTTCAAAAGCTCCAACGCATCATCATTCTTTATCTACATGTTCAAGTTTTTCAGTCCGCTGCAAGTCTGCAGTACAACCACCAAGATCCTTTTCCATAGTGAATACTGAAGTGAAGTATCCGTTAAGTACTTCTGCAATTTCTTCTGGTTCCATAAAACTTTCCCACCGTCACACTTGATAGGTCCTATTCTTTCACGTCTTATCCTCTTGCTCTTCACATACTTGTAGAATGCCTTGGGGTTTTCCTTAATCCTGCCTGCCAAGGCCTTCTCATGACCCTTTCTGGCTCTAATTTCCTTAATATCATCCCTATTAGCTGTATACTCTTATAGATCTCTAACATTACCTAGCTCTCTGAACCTTTTGTAAGCTTTTCTTGAATAGATTTATTACAGCCTTTGTACACCATGGTTCCTGTAACCTATCATAACTTCCCAGAACTCCAGACAAATATTCCCTGAAAATTTGCCACGTTTCTTCCATACATCACCCTGAGAGAACTTCTTTCCAATTTAAGCCTCCAATTTCCTACCTGATGGCCTTTATAATTCCCCTTACTTCAATTAAACACTTGTCTGATTCTATCACTCTCCAATGCTATTATAAAGGGGAGAGAATTGTGATCACTTTGTGCAAAATGCTCTCCTACTGAGAAACCTGACACCTGACCAGTTCATTTCCCAAAACCACGTCAAGTACAGCCTCTCTTGTAGGCTTATCCATGTACTGTCAAGAAACCCTCCTGAACACACTAATAAACTCCTCCCCATCTAAATCTCCCATCACAACGGCTCTCATTACACCTTTCCAGGCTCTGCTCCTCAACCGCCCTGTTACTATTGGGCGGCCTATAGAAAACACCCAGTAAAGTTATTGACCCCCTTCCTGTTCGTAATGCCCACCCAAAGAGACGCTGTAGACAATCCCTCCACAGTGTCCATCTTTTCTGCAGCTGTGACACACTTTCTGATCAACAGTGCCACTCCCCCACCTCTTTGCCTGCCTCCCTCCCTGTCCCTCCTGAAACATCTGAAACCTGGCACTTGAAGTAACCAGTCCTGTACCTGAGGCATCCAAGTCTCTGGTCACCACATCACATTTCCAAGTAGTGATCCATGCTCTAAGCTCATCCACTTTGTTCACAACACTCCTTGTGTTACAATAGATAATCTCAAACCTTGGGTCTGAGTACTCCCCTTCTCTATCACCTGCCTATCCTCCCTCTCTCATTGTCGACAAGCTTTCTCTATTTGTGAGCTATCCTCCTCTCTGTCCCAGTCACTTCAATTTGATTTCCCCCCCAGCCGCACCCCCAGTTTTCCAGGTTGGTGCACTGTTGAGGGTCAAAGGGCCTGTACTGTGATGATCTATGCTAGATTGGCATTCAATCTGGCACTGATACATCCTGGTTGCATTGTACCATCTGCAAGATGCACTAATGCAACTTTGGGTTCCATTCTCTCCAGCTGTGAATGTTCAGCCCCTAACATGAAAGATAAATGTGACTTCCTAAACACATGTTGAAACGTCCAGGTATAAACTAATTTCAGCAGTGATTTGCAGCATTTGAAACAATAGCTTCTTATCTATAAGGAGAGGAACACCACTTTAGAAATTCCCCCATTGCTGGGTCAAAATCCTGGCACTCTGTCAAGAGTGGGCCATGCACTGGTAACATTATTCCAAGGATAGGAGTAGCAGATGGCCACTGCCTGGAGGTTCCCATCTGAGTCAATCAACACTTCAACTTCAAAATACATCACTGTTCTTTCACTATCGCTGAGGTCAGAACCCTGGAACTCCTTCCCTTACAGCATTGTGGGTGGAAAGGAGACTGCAGTGGTTCAAGACAATTAATGATTGGCAGTAAGAATGTTGGCCCTGCCAGCGAGGTGCACATCCTGTGAAGGCAATGAAAAGCCATCAATCTCTCACCTGTCTAGTTGATTGGCCTTTCCAGCATTTTCTGTTTCTAATACACCAGGAGTAATGGCTTAGTGTGAAAACAGTGATGTGAACCAGCAGCCTCATAGACTTTGTCATTTTCAGTAAAGTGAGGATCTTTGAGGCGGTAAAGAGGATTTGTAATTCTCTCGACTAAGCACTCATAACACATGAAACGCAGTCAGACTCACCTTCAGATCTTGGTAGCCTGGATACTCTGGAATGCTGGGCATGAGGTACATTCTAGTGCTGTTGGATTGGCATCTTGTTGAGCTTTGCAGAGTGTGTGTGGAAAAGAGCTTCTTGTCTGTGCCACTCATGCTGAAAGATCTGTAACTAGTGACTCAATTGAAGCTGCAGCTTTATATTGAGGGTTTGTGGCTGGCACATGGTGTTGCTAATCAGGAGCAGGTGCCTTGACACGATTAACCTGTTTCATTGTGGCATTATTTGCTGCTCTCCAAATTGGATAGTGAATTTGACAGGGATAAAACTTTTTAATCCAGTCAAGGCTTCCTGGCAAGCAGGAAGGTTCATTAAGTAGATGTCACTGTTGAAGTTGGATTGATTTGGAATTGTCTGCAGTTATTGATGCATCTGCTGTTAGCATCCTAAACATGGGCACTAAAATGACAGTCCCCAAACAGAAAATCTTGAACTTTGTCAAACTGATTGTTATTAAAATTTTCACTTGTTCAGGCATTCTAACCCTGTTTTCTCCTTGCTGTATGATCCTGTATCACTGGTATTCACTGGGAGTGACAGCTTGTGAATAAATTCTTTGATGTATTACTACTGGCAGTACAGCTGCTGTGTAATCCCATAGTGCTGCTTTGAATCAGCAGGCTTAATGCTTTAGGATGAAGCTGTAGCTGGTCAGCATGCTTTCTTCATTCACGTGGCACATTGGTATCTCTTAATTTAACTCAGCTCCTACTTGCACAAAGTTTTAAAGACTAGTACGATATTTTTGCTGAAACTGTCTTCAGGTGATTCATAGAATCATAGAAACCCTACAGTGTAGAAGGAGGCCATTTGGCCCACTGACTCTGCACCGACCACAATCCCACCCAGGCCCTACCCCCATATTCCTACATATTTACCCGCTAATCCCTCTAACCTATGCATCTTGGGACACTAAGGGGCAATTTAAGCATGGCCAATCAACCTAACCCACACATCCTTGGACTGTGGGAGGAAACTGGAGCACCTGGAGGAAACCTACGCAGACAGGAGGAGAACGTGCAAACTCCACACAGACAGTGACCCGAGTCGGGAATCGAACTCGGGTTCCTGGAGCTGTGAAGCAGCAATGCTGACCACTCTGCTATTATGCTGCCTGAGCGCTGGCTGCCTCACTTTATCGGCTGCTTTTAACAAGGACTGTTTTAGTCTGATGCTGGTGCTAACAGCTGTATTCTCCTGCATCAGGCAATTTGAAAAAGACATAATGTCATGGCTGCTCAACAAAAATGAAGAAACTGATAATCTCTGCATAATATATGGAAATGATACAAGTCCAACCAGTCACTACTTGATTTGATCCTGAAAGTACTGACTTATCCTTTGGTCAGTGTTGAGTTGGCTGATGTTGGCAGTAAGGATCTTTATCCATGGGTTAGGGCTGAGGAATCCAGCCAGGGTTTCTTGCTGATCATCTAGTGCCAAGTGTATCCTCCCAGTGATGGGTGGTGATTGGATTTAGCTGTGTACAGGTGATTGACAATGCTTTACAATACAGCCACTCACCTAGATCTCTTGTTTTAGAATCAAAATAGGATCAGGGTAAGTGCTGCTACAGCCTGTAATGTTTGTAGAATGGCTGCCTCTTGTTCCTTTCAGTACTGCTTTGTTAATCTTGAGATGCTGGCTCCAAGAGCAAGGTATTTAGGGAGACGTGTCTCCAGTTATAATTCCTTTATATTTTGCCTTTCAGGAAAGGGTGATGGGGATGATTCTGCTGATACGATCAGCCGTGGTACAAAGGTGGTTCTCCACCTGAAGGAAGATCAGGCTGAGTATCTGGAGGAAAAGAGAATCAAAGAGGTTGTGAAGAAACACTCTCAGTTCATTGGTTATCCCATTACACTTTTTGTAAGTACTGTAATATGCACTTTGCCTATTATTAGAAATCTGTTTAATTTTTTCCACCTCAATTTATTAGTTGCACCAACTTGTCACTGTTAGTCTGGTCTTTAGTGTGTGTGTGTGTGTGTGTGTCAATACCTTGGAAAATTAAATTGATTTTGTGGGCAGCTCTGGTAGTTGTACTGAAAAACTAAACCTCAGGGTTAGCATGGGAGAAGATTCTGGAGCTGCTTTGCATTATTTCTGCTGGTGACTTTCTCCAAAAACCCAAGAGGTTAGTGTGTTGTTGAAGAGAGATAGTAAAGACATTACTAGCCAAAGAGTCTTGAATTTTTATGCTGCAGCATTATACCTTGATTTTGCTCCCCACACACGTGTGAATCAGTATTCACTGAATTTATGAACTTGACAGTTGAGTTCAGTTTTAACAACATATATACTCAAATAGATGGTGTTGCCATGACATAGTCTTTGCTTGGTTCCGTGAGAAACATGACTTTGGACTGATACCTAACCTCTTCCCCTTTGCATATGGGGGTAGGGCCTGGGTGGATTGTGTTCGGTGCAGACTCAATGGGCCAGAGGGCCTCTTTCTGCACTGTAGGGTTCAATGATTCTACCACTATCCTACCTTTGATCAATACTCACATTGAGAATGGTACAGTTTCACACACCAAGCTGGATGCTGAAATTATCTGCATCAAATGTCATCCTGTGGGATAATGGCTAGTCTGATCTGATCAGATCACGTTGTATATCGTGCAAACTCATGAATAGTCACAAGGCCCTGAAATGTGACCAGTCTATCTCAAGTGTATCCTGGAAGGCAACAATTAATTGCTGTTTCAATCTGCTTTGCAGTAGCAGCACAAGTGGTATTCTTGCTGCCATCAAACCAAAAAGAGACAAGTAATGTATATAAATTTTAGTTCCACTTCAATCCACTTTCACAACCGATGCTTTTTAGTTGCAGTCAATTAATTACACTCCAAGTTGCATCCCAATAACCATTTTGCAGTGCTTATTTTCCTATTTGTCTCTTCTTTCTGTTTATAAAATTAAAGCCTGAATTGTCATGTGGAAATGACTGATCAGTTTGTGGTGGGATTTTCATTATCACCACCTCACCGATCAGGGAGAATATCAGTTTTGCCTGAGTGTGGTGTTTGTAGGTGTGGAAGTAGTAGCGGGCTAGTTTACTGACCTTGTGACTTGTTTTCCTCAGGTTGAGAAGGAACGGGAAAAGGAGATCAGTGACGATGAGGTTGAAACCGAGGAAAAGCCTGAGAAAGAGGATGGTGCGGATATGGAGGAAGGGGAGAAGCCCAAGATTGAAGATGTAGGGTCTGATGAGGAAGAAGATGGTGAAAAGAAGGACAAAAAGAAGACTAAGAAGATCAAAGAGAAATATATTGACCAGGAGGAACTGAACAAAACCAAACCCATTTGGACCCGCAATCCTGATGACATCACGCAGGAGGAATATGGAGAGTTCTACAAGAGTCTGACTAATGATTGGGAGGATCATCTCGCTGTGAAGGCAAGTTTAACCTGATTGTGACTTTAACATTAGCTGCTCTAACAAAGCTACTTTAGTATCTTCCTGTGTAATTTTTTGAAATACATTTTTTTCGTGAGATGAGGGCCTCACTGGTTGGGCCAGCACTTTATTGCCCAATCCCTCGTTCACCTTGAAGGTGGTGATGAGCTTGAACAACTATAGTCTCTCTGTAGGTACATCCACACTTTTACTGGGGACAGAGTTCCAGGATTTTGATCGTGACAGTGCAGGAACAGTGTTGTATTTGCAAATCAAGATACTGAGTGACTTGGAGGGGTGCTGATATTCCCAAGAGTCTGGTGCCCTTCTAGATGGCAGTGGCCATGAGTTTGTGGTGTTGTCTGAGGAGTTTTGGGAGTTGCAGTGCATCTTATAGATGGTATGCACTACTACTGAGCTTCAACAGTGGGAGGATGAATGTTTATGGGTGGGATTCAGTCAAGCAGTCTACTTTCCCCTGGATGGCGTTAAGCTTCTTTAGTATTTGCTCAACCCATCCAGCAAGTATTCTATCGCATTCCTGAATGGGACCTTGATTGTGGACAGACAAATTTATTGGAGGTCTATGAGGATGTGTCTAGGGCGGTGGATAGAGGAGAGCCGGTGTATGTGGTGTTTCTTGATTTTTCAGAAGGCGTTTGACAAGGTGCCTCACAAGAGGTTATTACAGAAGGTCGGGGGCATGGAGTTGGGGGTAGGGTGTTAGCGTGGATAGATGATGGCTGTCAAATAGGAGGCAGAGTGTGGGGGTCAATGGGTGCTATTCGGATTGGCGGTTGGTGACTAGTGGAGTGCCCCAGGGATCGGTGCTGGGGCCTCAGCTATTTACCATTTATGTAGATGATCTGGAGGAGGGAACCGAGTGTATGGTGTCGAAATTTGCTGATGACACCAAGATTGGTGGAACGGCAAATTGTGTGGAGAGTCTGCAGAAGGATCTAGATAGGCTGGGCGAATGGGCCAGGAACTGGCAAATGGAATTTAATGTTGGCAAATGTGAGGTTGTCCACTTTGGTCGAAATAATGGTAGGAAGGACTATTACTTACATGGCGAAAAACTGCAGCAGGCGGCAGTGTAGAGGGACCTGGGGGTCCTTGTGCATGAGTCGCAAAAACCCAGCCTACAGGTGCAGCAGGTGGTCAGGAAGGCGAATGGGATGCTGGCCTTCATAGCGAGGGGGATTGAATATAAAAGTAGGGAGGTCTTGCTGCAGCTGTATAGGGCATTGGTGAGGCCGCAGCTGGAGTACTGTGTGCAGTTTTGGGCGCCGCACCTGCGCAAGGATATTTTGGCCCTGGAGGGAGTGCAGAGGAGGTTTACTAGGCTGATGCCGGAGTTGAGGGGGTTGAACTATGAGGAGAGGCTGAATAAACTAGGCTTGTACTCGTTAGAGTTTAGAAGAATGAGGGGAGATCTCATTGAGACGTATAAGATGATGAATGGGATGGATAGGATAGAGGTGGAGAGGCTCTTCCCACTCGACGGACAGTAGGACTAGGGGGCACAGCCTCAAGATAAGGGGGGAGAGTGGTTTAGAACAGAGTTGAGGAGGAACTTCTTCACTCAAAGGGTGGTGAATCTCTGGCATTCTCTGCCCGTTGAAGTGGTGGAGGCTGCCTCGCTAAATATTTTTAAGACGCGGGTTGATGGGTTTTTGATAGGCAAGGGGATTAAGGGTTATGGGGAGAGGGCGGGAATGTGGAACTGAGCCATGACAGATCAGCCATGATCTTATTGAATGGCGGGGCAGGATCGAGGGGCTGGATGGCCTACTCCTGCTCCTATTTTTTATGTTCTTATTTGGGGAATTGAGGTGAGTTCTCGCTGCATGATGCCTAGCCTTTGGCCTGGTCTGGTAACTACAGAATTTATATGCAGTTTAGTTTCTGGTAAATGGTGGTACCTAGAATGTTGACTGGGGAATTCAGCAATGGTGATGCCTTTGAATGTCATGGGGAGATGGTTAGATTTTCTTCCGTTGGAGATGGTTGTTGCCCAGCACTTGAGTAGCACTAATGTTACTTAGCCATTCGTCAGTCCAAGCTTGAATATTGTCCTGCATTTGAATATGGACTGCTTCAGCATCCGAGGAGTTGTGAATCATACTAAATATTGCACAGTCATCAACAAACATTCCCATTTTCTGATCTTGTAGTGGAACAAAGCTCCAGCTAATGATGGTTGGGCCTAGGACACTATTCCTGAGAACATCCTTCGTGATGTTGTGAAGCTCCAACCCCATCCTGATTCATATTGATTTTGTAGTTTTTCAGGGACTTCCAATGGGCTATTTTTCCCCACCTTCTTGTCTTCCTTCTGTCTTACCCTTGACTGCCAGTACTAATCTTCAGCCATGTTCATTTCAGTTCCCCTCGTTGGAATGTCTAACATTCCCTATACCTGATGTTATCTCTAGATATTAGTCATGAAATGAAAGGTAGTTACCTCAGTGAAAGTAACTTGTTGTTTTCCCTCCTCAGCATTTTTCTGTTGAGGGCCAGCTGGAATTCCGTGCCCTCCTGTTCATTCCCAGGCGGGCTCCCTTTGACCTCTTTGAGAACAAGAAGAAGAAGAACAACATCAAGCTCTATGTTCGCAGAGTCTTCATCATGGACAGCTGTGAGGAGTTGATCCCAGAGTACCTCAGTGAGTATTTCATTAACGTGGCTTGTGTGCCTTCCTGATTTGGGGCTTTGTATGGACAGAGGGATGTTTCTCTGTCAGTGTAGAATGCTGGATATAGGCTTCTAGTTATGGAGATTCCTGTTTAAAAATTATTCCTCCCAAGAATCTCTTGCTGCTTTTGTTTTTGAGCTGTTAAGGCTTCCTTTAGCTACCCTAGGACTTGTATACTGTATGTTTAGTGCAGCAGATGTGGTCATTTACAGCATTGTATCAGACAGCCTGATGACCCTGGTAATAGCTGCTTGTGGAGGTGTTCCAACAAATTTACTCATCTGTGGGTAGTGTATCCTCGTAAACTGGCTGGTGAAAGCTTCTCATTAGCCTAGTGTGTGAAAGGCAATTGGCTTGAAAAACTGAGTTAGAGAATTGGTTAGGACTTTATTCCCTGCAGTGTAGAAGAATGAGGGGAGATTTGATAATTATATAAAACTATGATGGGTATTAATAGAGAATGCAAGCAGGCTTTTTCCATGGGGTAAGGGTGAAGGGGGAAAAGTTTAAAGGGAATATTAGGGGGGTGATTTTTCAGAGGGGTGGGAGTGTGGAATGAGCTGCCAGATGAAGTGGTAAATGCAGGCTCACTTTTTTAACATTTAAAAACTTGGACAGGTACATGGATGAGAGGGGTGTGGAGGGATATGGTCCAGATGCTGGTCAGTGGAACTAGGCAGAAAAATGGTTTGGTACAGACAAGAAGGGCCAAAAGGCCTGTTTCTGTGCTGTAATGTTTTATGGCTGTTATTCCTTTCCAACACTGGCTAACTATCTTTTTGCATCTTGGTCCAGTGCCATTTTATATTCCAGTCATTTTAAAGTTCTTGGAGCCTGTTACAAAATAAGTATTTTCTTTATGTAGAATTCTGGTCTGACTTTTACTAAATGTGCAAGACCAGGATTCAGTGTTATTTCAGCAGTGTTATATGTGGCCCTGTTGGACTAACATGGTCTTCTTTTCTTATAAGGCCCTTGGTTCATGTCAAATGTATGACAGTGTGAATCTGATTATCCTAACGCAGACTTTGTTCGTGGGGTGGTGGACTCTGAGGACCTGCCCCTAAATATTTCCCGAGAGATGCTGCAACAGAGCAAAATCCTGAAGGTCATTCGCAAGAACATTGTCAAGAAGTGTATGGAGCTGTTCTCTGAGCTGGCGGAGGACAAGGAGAACTATAAGAAATTCTATGAGCAGTTCTCAAAGAACCTCAAGGTAAAAGAAAAGTTCCAGCTTTGGTCTGCTGTCTGTATGAGGGCCGAAATAGTGTGTTTTTTCAGGGGTGGGGGGGTCATCAGAAAATTCTTAAATTATTTATAATAGCTGCTTATTGAATTTCTGAAGGGTCTGGTATAGAGTGCAGAGGTCTCCCAGTCTAACTGCTGGTTCAGCTCATTAATATGAGAATTGTACATGTGTACCAAAAGATAAATCCACAGTGATATAAGCATGTACGAATATCACTACATCTGAGTATTGAAAGAAACCAAGTGTGAATTTGGATTTGCCCTTTTGCATACAAATTAGGAGTAGGCCACTCAGCCCCTCTAGTCTGCCCTGTCATTCAATTAGACCATGGCTGATCTGATTGCCACTTCCTGCTTACCCTAGTAATCATTCGCCCACTTTAATTAAGAATCGAAGACTCTGCTTCCACCACCTTTTGATGAAGGGAGTTCCAAAAACCTGCTACATTCAGGGGAAAAAAAACCTGTCTTAACTGGGGAGCCTGGTTCTAGATTCTCCCACAAGAGGAAACATCCTCTCCACGCTGACCCTGTCATGACTCCTCAGGATCCTGTCTTTTCCCTTGTAAGACAACAGGCCCATTCTTAGTATTTCGTCTAGGAAACCTCTTGACTGTTAACGCATTTACTGCCTTCCTCAAATAAGGGGACCAATATTATACATTAGGTGTGGTCTTGCTATAACCCCCAATGTTTCAATGTTTATATTCATACTCTCAATAAACAATAGTCTGTTGGCTTTCCCAATTACTTGCTGTACCTGCAAATTAATCTTTTGTGATTCATGCACTAGGACACGGAGATCCTCAGAGGTCATGTACTTCAGTATGATAACTGATTTCCTTTCATTAACCCTTACAGCTGGGTATCCATGAAGACTCTCAGAATCGCAAGAAGCTTTCTGAACTGCTGCGTTACCACACCTCTCAGTGTGGAGATGAGCTCACCCCATTGTCAGACTATGTTTCCCGAATGAAGGAAAACCAGAAGTGCATCTACTATATAACCGGTGAGTTGTGGTTTGGTGATGGGAAATGAGAAGATCATTGAGGGCCTTAGCCTCCCTGACATCTGCATGCTGTTTAGTCCAAGTGAGTGATTAGTGAATTTGCCAATGATTTGAACATTTGGGGCCATTCCTCCATGCAGTGAGATCATGGTTGGTCCATATGTTAGCCCCATATTCTCAAACATCTTTGTCTAGGAAAACATGATTGCTCTTGGATTTAAAATTATTCAGCTAGCATCTGTTACTAGTGGGTGAAGAGTTCCAAAGAATGCAACCTCAGCTTATTATCGCCTCTCCTGCATATCAAATCATCAAAGATCATTGAATACTCCGACAACAGACTTTGCAATCCAATTCTACAAGCTGTTTATAACATGGTTTGAAAGGTGCCTGTGAGCAGGCAATTTTATGTTGCCGTTTGTCTAGATTACCCAAGTTGCATTCCCCTCTGACATCAGAATATTGTGCTGATGACAACCACTCTTGAACCTCACTGTTTAGTTACTGCTGTAAACAACAATTTGAGGCCAAATGTGGGCAATTGGGATTAGCTTAGGGGCTTTAAAACAAAAGGCAAGGACAAGTTGGGCCAGAGGGTCTGTTCCAATGCTGTAAACCTCTCACTCTATCTCCAACCATATGTTGACTTGGTAGAGTCTGCCCTGGCGTTGTCTACCCTTTTTAATTCTTTCAACAAGTTACCATGAAGCCTAAACCTGGCTTGATTTTTAACAGCTCAGCAAGTCTCAAACTGTTCATCTGGCACATTTCCAAATGTGAAATGTTTCCGTTTTACAGAACCTTTTGAGATTTGCTTTATTTTAGATACAGAAGTCTCCTCTTTTTTTATTAACACCTCACTCCAGGTTTATTTTTAAGACTAAACAAGTACTTTCCCATCAGTACACTGCTCTTAGTGTTATGTACTGGGCTCAATTCTCATCAGCTGTGGCAGGGCATGGAGGATTGCCTTATCCTTATTGCCCATGGAATGCTGCTATTAATAGCCAATTGTCTTTTGAATGGAGTGACACCTGTGGTTCTTCAAGGACTAGGGCTCATTGCTATTTATTCAGCATGTACTGTTACATAAGAAATAGGAGCAGGAGTAGGCCTTTGAGCCTGCCCCGCCATTCAATAAGATCATGGCTGATCTGTCATGTCTCAGTTCCACATTCCCGCCCTCTCCCCATAACGCTTAATCCCCTCGCTTATCAAAAACCCATCAAACCGCGTCTTAAAAATATTTAGCGAGGCAGCCTCCACCACTTCAACGGGCAGAGAATTCCAGACATTCACCACCCTTTGAGTGAAGAAGTTCCTCCTCAACTCCGTTCTAAACCGCCCCCGCTTATCTTGAGGCTGTGCCCCCTAGTCCTACTGTCCTTTCTGAGCGGGAAGAGCCTCTCCACCTCTATCCTATCCATCCCATTCATCATCTTATATGTCTCAATGAGATCTCCCCTCATTCTTCTAAACTCTAACGAGTACAAGCCTAGTTTATTCAGCCTCTCCTCATGGCTCAACCCCCTCAACTCTGGAATCAGCCTAGTGAACCTCCTCTGCACTCCCTCCAAGGCCAAAATATCCTTGCGTAAATACGGCGCCCAAAACTGCACACAGTACTCTAGCTGCGGCCTCACCAATGCCCTATACAGCTGCAGCACGACCTCCCTACTTTTATATTCAATCCCCCTCGCTATGAAGGCCAGCATCCCATTAGCCTTCCTGACCACCTGCAGGCTGGGTTTTTGCGACTCATGCACAAGGACCCCGAGGTCCGTCTGCACCGTCGCCTGCTGCAGTTTTTCGCCTCGTAAGTAATAGTCCTTCCTACCATTCTTCCTACCAAAGTGGACCACCTCGCACTTGACAACATTAAATTCCATTTGCCATTTCCTGGCCCATTTGCCCAGCCTATCTAGATCCTTCTGCAGACTCTCCACACCCTCCGCACAATTTACCGTTCCACCAATCTTGGTGTCATCAGCAAATATACTTGTTGGACTCTGAGAAATGTCAGTTAGTCTTCACTGAAATCCTTCTGAAATGATAAAGCTTGTATTAATGTTGTACCTTTTAGTCTCCAGGTGCTTGACAACAGCACTGGGGGGCAAAATTAGACAGAGTTCCATAAAGTTTAAGTGTTGTAAGTAGGCTTACATTAACGCTGCAGAGAAGTTGCTGTGAAAATCCCCTAGTTGTCACACTCCGGTGCGTGTTTGAGTACACTGGGGGAGAATTTAGCATGGCCAATGCACCCTAACCAACACATCTTTCGGGCTGTGGGAGGAAACTGGAGCATGCAGAAGAAACCCATCCCAGACGCAGTGAGAACATGCAAACTACACAGTGACCCAAGGCTGGGAATTGAACCTTCGTTCCTGGCACTGAGGTGTCAGGGCCAACCACTGTGCCACCCCTGATATTTGGACAGGTGACTGAGTCGAAGTTTTACAGCACAGAAAGAGGCCCTTTTGGTTCATCCTGTCTGTTCTGGTCCTACCAATGGTGGAGCTTAAAAATGCCATCCATTGAAAGGATCAAGAAAAGCAGCCATGATCCTGATTCGTTTAGATTGAAATCTGTAATTTTGTAAAATTAAGCTCTGTTTCCTTGCTGTACCAGAAAACTACTTTTTCTGTCCATTAATGTACTGGAGCAGCATGGTAGCACAGTGGTTAGCACTACTGTCTCACAGCACCAGGGACTTGGGTTCAATGCCCAACTTGGGTCACTGCAGAGTCTGCACATTCTGCCCATGTCTGCTTGTGTTTCCTCCCACAGTCCAAAAGATGTGCTGGTTAGGTTCATTTTCCATGCTAAATTTTTGTGTACCTGAACAGGCACCACAGTATGAAAACTAGGGGATTTTCACAGTATTTCAGTAGTATTCTGTGAAAGCAGATTTCCCCCTAAAGGCATTCTGCTGGGCAAGTTTCCTCCTCTTTCAACAATAAAGTTCAGTTAATTTATTAGTGTCATACATAGGCTTACATTAACACTACAATGAAGTTACTGTCCAGAATAACCCCACTTGCCAGCACTTGGCCCATAGCTTTGAATGTTATGATGCGCCAAGTACTCATCCAGGTATTTTTAAAGAATGTGAGGTATCCTGCCTCCTCCATCTTCCCAGGCAGCACATTGCAAACTATCACCCTCTGAGTAAAGTTTTTTTCCTCAAATTTTCCTCCACCCCACCCCAAAACCTCCCACACATAACTTATGTCCTCTCATAACTGACCCTTCACAGAAAGGGAACAGCTCTCTATCTAGTCCAAAGATGTGCAGGTTAGGTTGATCGGCCATGCTAAGAAATTGCCTCTTAGTGTCCAGGGATACGTAGGTTAGAGGGATTATTGGGTACACTATGTAGGGATATGGGTGTAAAGCCTGGGTGGGATTGTGTTCAGTGCAGACTCAACAGGCTGAAGGGCCTTTTTTTTTGCACTGTAGGGTTCTATGATTTTATACCCTGTCCATGCATGCACCCCCACACCAAACACTCCAATCAGGTCGCCCCTCTGCCTTCTCTTCAAGAAAACAACCCAAGTCTATCCAGTGTCTCTTTTTATAACTTAATTCTTCCAGCCCAGGCAGCATCCTGGTGAATCTCCTTGCCTACTCCACAGATCGTGGCTTCCCAAGCCACTCAGCTGCAGGATGGACAACAATGCTAACCTTGTCAGTGATGCTCCCATGACAACTAATGGAAAAAAGAACTGGCTGCCTCAGTTTGCATATATGCCTAACCTATCCAGTCAGTTCAGTGGTTACAGCATTGGCAGCATAGCACAGCACGTGTGATGCTTGTAACCTGGAGGTTAAGACTATGGAAGAAGTCATCCTAATTCCTGAATAATCCAGTGCTAAAAAATTCTGTTGCCACAGATGAACAAGAATTCTTACGCTGTTTCCTTTTTCAGGTG
The DNA here is from genome assembly GCF_965287045.1 of Carcharhinus amblyrhynchos. Taxonomy (NCBI): domain Eukaryota; kingdom Metazoa; phylum Chordata; class Chondrichthyes; order Carcharhiniformes; family Carcharhinidae; genus Carcharhinus; species Carcharhinus amblyrhynchos. Next base: position 76,608 of record NW_027650323.1, on the reverse strand, counting down.
AAAGCAAAGATCAAGTAGCTAACTCTGCCTTTGTGGAGCGTGTCAGGAAGCGGGGCTTTGAGGTGGTCTACATGACTGAGCCTATTGATGAATACTGTGTGCAGCAGCTGAAGGAATTTGATGGTAAGCAGCTTGTCTCTGTCACAAAGGAGGGCCTTGAGCTGCCCGAGGATGATGAGGAGAAGAAGAAGCGTGAAGAGGATCGAGCCAAGTTTGACAACCTGTGCAAACTCATGAAAGAGATCCTGGACAAGAAAGTGGAGAAGGTAGAGCTGCAGAGTATTCATTCAAAGCCTTTCAATGCAAGCAGTGTTTCAGGATAACTATCTTCGCTCTTATCCTGTGCCATGTAAACTAGCATTACCTTTCCAGGGTCATTCCCCAGGTATGCACATCAAGATTAATAAGCTGACATAAAGAAGCATAAATCGCCAGTACCTGGTGAGATGCCTCCCTGGCTGCTATGGGAGGTAAGAAAGGAGATTAAAGGTGCCCTGACAAGCTATTTAAATCTTCACTGGCCACAGGTGTAGTGCTGGTAAGTCCCTAGGGTGCATTAGAGAACAAAGGGACCTTGGGTCTCTGGCAACACAAGTAGATAGGATAATGAGGAAGGCTTATGGAATGCTTGTCTTCATTCTCTGGGCAGAGAATATATTTGGCTAGGCCACAGATGGAGCATCATGGTGTTCTGGTTGCAATGTGATGGGAAGAACATGATTTACACTGGAGAGGGTGCAGAGGATGTTTCCTGGAATGGGAAGGTTTCAGCTGAGGTGAGGATGAGTTTATCCTTGGAGCAGAGGAGGCTGAGGGGAGATCTGTGGAGTTATGCAAAATTGAGGAATAAATGGGGTAGATCATAACCATTTCCCCATGGTAGTGGTGTCTAAGGGCGTAGATTTTAAGGTGATGAGGAGAGAAGGTGAGGAAAAGTTTGAGGGTGGTGGAGGCAGGTACTTGTAATATTTAAGAAGTATCTGGACAAGCACTTAAATGGCCATGGTGTGATAGCTATGGACCAAGTGTTGGTAAATGAGATCGGTATTTGAGGGTTGGCACAGACATAATGGGTTGTATACCTGATATTCCTGTTAAAATCAAATCCCAAATCCTTCCAGCAGTGTTAGCTGATCCTAAGTGTGTTGTCCCTAGGGATAGGAGCTCAGTCTGGGGCTGGTTCCTGCTGTACAGTATTCCCAGTGAGAATGAGGGGGCTATCACTGGTAAGTGGCACCTAAGGAATATTTGTTAGGAGTTAACCCTTCTGGTTAGTTACACTCCAGCACGTGTGCAGCAGCTACTAACTGGGGCAGTGTAAACAAGCAGCTTAACACACATGACTCTCTCCTTGTCCTAGGTGAGTGTTTCAAATCGGCTGGTCTCCTCCCCATGCTGCATTGTGACCAGCACCTATGGCTGGACTGCAAACATGGAGAGAATCATGAAGGCTCAAGCACTGAGGGACAATTCAACCATGGGTTACATGATGGCCAAGAAACATCTGGAAATCAACCCAGACCACCCAATTGTGGACACCCTGCGGCAGAAGGCTGAGGTAGACAAGAATGACAAAGCTGTTAAAGACCTTGTGATCCTGCTCTTCGAGACTGCCCTCTTATCCTCCGGCTTTTCATTAGATGATCCACAGACACACTCTAACCGTATCTATCGAATGATCAAGCTGGGTCTGGGTAAGTGTTAAATAATTTATCTCCACAGCTGAGCTAAGAAGTGACCAGTACTGCTGCAGTATAGTGAATTAAAGATGCTGTCTCAGCTATGTGTGCTTGATGCCCATCTGTGCTTTGTGCTGGAAGCTGATCCCAGTGGGTTAGACTCATCTCCACTCTGCATCAATGATTTAGTTGAAGGGACTGTTGCACGGCTACTAAATTTGCTTAGGACAAAACATTGTCAAGAGGTGGTAAAGTTTTAAACTTTATTAGTCACAAGTAAGGCTTGCATTAACACTGCAATGAAGTTACTGTGAAATTCCCCTAATTGCCACAGTCTGCTGCCTGTTCGGGTCAATGCACCAAACCAGCACATCTTTCAGAATGTGGGAGGAAACTGGAGCACCTGGAGGGAACCCATGCAGACACTGGGAGAATGTGCAAACTTCACACAGTGACCCAAGCCAGACATCAAACCTGTGTTCTTGACACTGAAGCAGCAGAGCTAACCACTGCCATCCATAAGATACAGTCTTCAAAAAGATATGACAAATTGGGCAAAAAAAATGGCAGATGGAGTATAATGTGGGAAAATGTGAATTTGTCCACTTTGGAAGAATAGCAAAGCAGCACACTGCTTAAATGGAGGGATTGTAGAACTGAGGTACAGAGGGATCTGGGTGTCCTGGTACATGAACCAGATGCAGCGACAGCAGGTGATTATGGAGAGAAATGAAATGTTGGTGTTTACTATAAGGAGAATGGAATACAAAATAGGGCAGTTTTACTGCAGTGTAAAGGACCTTAGTGAGGTTACATCTGGAATACTGTAGCTCTCCTTATGTGGAAAAAGGGTGTAATTGTTTGAGCAGCCGCTCAGAAGGTTCACTTCACTCATTTCTGGGATGAGGATAAGATGGTTTGAACCATTGGAGTTGAGAATGAGGTGAGCTGGCTGACTGAAACACAGGATCCTGAGGGCATTTAATATGGTAGATACCAGGAGCATGTTGCCACTTGTGGGAGACCCCAGGCAAGGGGCATAGTAGAGTTTTTTTGTTATTGAACTGTTAGGTTTTCACTTGAATGGTGGAACAGGCTTGATGGGTTGAATGGTCTTCTGCTGCTATTCAGTCCTGTTGTGGAAGACCACCACTTCCCTCAACTATTGCAAATTGACTTCCCCTTGGAGCAATATGTGGATTAGATAGTGCTCTAACAGAGTGAAATGCAGTGATTTTTTTTTTTGTTTTGCAGTAGTATTAAATTGTTTTTGTTTGTTTGAAAGGCATTGATGATGATGAGGTGCCTGTGGAAGAGACCACTCCACAAGCTGAAGAGATTCCGCCCCTGGAGGGAGATGAGGATGCATCCCGCATGGAGGAAGTTGACTGATTGTTGCCCTCTTCCTGTATTCTCCCTTGATGTATTCAAATTGGACTGCTGTATTTAATTTGGACTTTGAAAAAGATCTGTTGTGCATTGTGTGTAAAGTAATGATTATCTGACCAGTCTGATCAGATTGATGTGGATTAGGCTTTTACCAGAATGAGTCTTGCACTACGGTCATTCTCTGATGTTACTGTCCCTTTTTATTTTCAAATGCATGTCATTTATACTTTTGCAGCTGTGTGCTGTAAAATAAAATCAGACTACTGGGGTGCAAATGAGGGTGTGGCTTTATTGTGTTAGGAAATTTTGTAAATTGAGAATTCCTCATTTATTCTTTATTCATGGGACCTGGGTGTCACTGGCTGGCCAGCATTTGTTGCCATTGAAAGTGGTGCTCATGCTTCCTTGAAACATTGTAGACTGTGTGCTGTGGGCTAGGTTTACAACATGGAAACAGGCCCTTCAGTCCAATTCGTACATGCTGCCCTTTAACCACTAAGCTAATCCCAATTGTCCACATTTGGCCCATATTGCTCTACACCCACCATACCCATGTAACTGTCTTAATGCTTTTTTAAGAACACAAGAAATAGGAGCAGGAGTAGGCCATCTAGCCCTTCGAGCCTGCCCCGCCATTCAATAAGATCATGGCTGATCTGAAGTGGTTCAGTTCCACTTTCCTGCTTTCTCCCCATAACCCTTTAATTCCCCTGTCTATCAGAAACCTATGTACCTGTGACTTAAATATATTCAGCGAGGTAGCCTCCACCACTTCAATGGGCAGAGAATTCCAGAGCGTCACCACCCTCTTGAGTGAAGAAATTCCTTCTCAACTCTGATCTAAACTGCACCACCTTCTTTCCACCACCCCCGCCCCAACCCCGGCTTATTTTGAGGCTGTGCCCTCTAGTCCTGCTATCCGTTCTAAGCGGGAAGAATCTCTCTACCTCTATCCTGTCTATCCCCTTCATTATCTTGTATGTCTCTAAGATCCCCCCTCAGCCTTCTAAACTCCAATGAGTACAGACCCAGTCTATTCAATCTCTCCTCATAAGCTAACCCCCTCATGTCTGGTATCAGCCTAGTGAACCTTCTCTGCACTCCCTCCAAGGCCAATATATCCTGCAAATGCGGTGACCAAAACTGCACACTACTCCAGCTATGGCCTCAGGGAGGTCTTGCTGCAATCCTGTACAGTTGCAGCAAGACCTCCCTGCTTTTATATTCTATTTGCCTCGCTATAAAGGCCAGCATCCCATTTGCCTTCTTGATCACCTGCTGCACCTGCAGACTGGGTTTTTGCAACTCATGTACAAGGACCCCCAGGTCCCCCTGCACCGTAGCATGCTGCAGCTTTTTGCCTTTTAAATAATAATCCCTCCTATTATTTCTACCAAAGTGGATAACCTTACATTTGCTAACATTATAGTCCAGCCAGGTCCTTGCCCACTCAGCTTATCCAGATTTCAGCAGACTTTAAGCACCTTCCACGCAATTTGCTTTTTCACTCAACTTCATGTCATCAGCAAATTTTGTTAGCCTACACAACCCCCTCCAGATCATCTAGGTAAATGGTAAACAGTTGAGGCCCCAGCAGCAATCCCTGCGGCACTCCAGTAGTCAGCAACTGCCAATCAGAATAGCACCCATTGATTCCAACTCTCTGCTTCCTAATAGACAACCAATCCTCTATCCACACTAACACCTTATCCCCAACTCCATGTATCTTAACCTTCTGTAGCAATCTTTTATGAGGCACCTTATCAAACGCCTTTTGGAAATCGAGAAACACCACATTCACCGGTTCCCCTCTGTCTACTGCACTAGTCACGTCCTCATGGAAATCCAATAAATTTGTCAAACGTGACTTCCCCTTAACAAATCCGTGCTGCGTCTGCTGGATCAAACCATTCTCACTATTTCTTCTTTGACAGATTCAAGCATTTTTCTGACTACAGACGTTAAGCTAACAGGTCTATAATTCCCTGCCTTTTGTTCACTATCTTTTTTAAACAGCGGCATAACATTAGCTGTTTTCCAATGTTCCACTACTTCCCTGGAATCCAGTGAATTTTGATAAATAATTAACTAGGGCATCTGCTATTACTTTCAGAACCCTGGGATGTGTTCCAGCCGGTCCCGGGGACGTGTGTCCCTTCAGTCCCGTTAGCCTATCAAGCACTACCTCTCCAGTGACAGTAATTGCATTAAGGACCTCATCTACCATCCTTCTATCTTTAATATTAAGCAAGCTATTTGTGTCATCCTCTGTGAAGACTGACACAAAAAACTTAAAAGGCAAAGTTGTACCCACCTTTACTACTCTCTGACAGCTTGATGTGCTTTAAGACTTTCAGTACCACCTGTGTAATATGTACACTCAAGTTCCCCAGTCTAGCAGTTGTATCCTTCAGGAACTGATGAGCTCGATCAGTAGTGCTGCTGGGCCACTCTTGGTGGTGGACATTGAAATCCCCCCATCCAGAGTACATTTTGTGTCCTTGCCACCCTCTGTTTCCTTCTAAGTATTGTTCAAGATGGAGGAATACTGATTTATCAGTCAAAGGAGTTGGTGACATGGTAACCAGCAAGAGATTTCTTTGCCCATATTTAACCTGAAGTCATGAGATTGAGTCTGGAGTTGTGGACTCCTTGGAAAACTCCCTCCTGACTACCACTGTGCCAGCTCTGCTGGATCTGTCCAGGATATGTGGGATAGGACATATTCCAGAATAGCGATGGTGATGTCTGTGACATCAGTAAACTATGATTCCATGAGAATGGCTGCTCAACTCGTATGAGACAGCTCTCCCAATTCTGGCATTAATCCCCAGATAGAAACTCTACAGTGCAGAAGGAGGCTGTTTGGCCCATTGAGTTTACATGACAACAATCCTACCTAGGCTGTATCCACATCCCCCTACATATTTACCCCACTAATCCCTCAAACCTTTTCATGCCAGGACATTAAGGGGCAATTTTGCGTAGCCAATCAACCTAACCTGCACATCTTTGGAGTGGGAGGAAACCAATGCGGAGAATGTGCAAACTCCACAGAGACAGTGACCCAAGCTGGTGCGGGGAGGCAGCAGTGCTAACTGCTGTGCCACCTGTTAAACGTTAGTAAGGAGACTGTGGGTTTGACTGGGCTGTTTGTTTTGCCAGTACTGGAGTTAATGCGAGACATTCATCTGGTTTCACTCCTTTTTATTAATTTCATAGTGATTGATGCAACTGAGTGGCTTTCTAGGCCATTTCAGAGGGCAATTGAGAGTCAACCACATTACTGTGGGTGTGCAGTCAGTAAGAAGTCTCACAACACCAGGTTAAAGTCCAACCATTTATTTGATAGTAAACCCACAAGCTTTTGGGGTTTGCCCCTTTGTCAGGTGAGACCAGAACTCTCCACTCAAACAGAGCATATAAAAGGCACCTGCAGTTTACAGATTACTGATTAGAATGTGAGTCTTTACAGCTAACCTGCTGTTCAAGTCTTAAAGATGCAGACAATGTGATGGAGATAGCTCTTACTGTTTGAGACCAGAACTCTCCACTCACCTGACAAAGGGGCAAACCTCGAAAGCTTGTGGGTTTACTATCAAATAAACTGGTTGGACTTTAACTTGGTGTTGGGAGACTTCTTACTGTGTTTACCCTAGTCTAATGTTGGCATCGCCACATCATGTGCAGTCAGGCCAGACCAGGTAAGGATGTCACATTTCTTTTTCTGAAGGGTATTAGTGAATCAGATGGGTTCTTACAACAACAGTTTCATGGACATCATTACACTCTTATTCCAGATTTTTTTTTTCTGGAATTCCACAAACCACCCACACTATTTCACAGCACCAGCTGGGATGTTCTAGTTTGTGCCATCATTAGGTGCAGTCATGCCTAGTAGCCAATAACAGAATTATGGTGCAGAAGGATGCCATTCAGTACAGGTGTTTGTGCTGGCTCTCCAAATGAACAACTCTGCTAGCTCCAAACTCTTGCTTCTAGTTTGTAACCCTGCGCCTTGTTTATCTTCAGATAACAATCAAATTCCCTTTCAAATGCTTCTATTGAAACTGCTACCAGCTTGCTCAGATCCCAAACACTCTGCAAATATTTTCCTCATCACCGCTGCTTTTATTTACTTTAAATCTGTACCTCTTTCACCAGAGGGAACTGTTCCTCTCTCTCTCCATGACCTTGAATACCTCTACCAAATGACTCTGCCTTTTCTCAAAGCAGATGTGATGTGTGCAGTTCTGGTCACCTCACTATAAGGAGGATGTGGAAACATTGGAGAGAGTGCAGAGGAGATTTACCAGGATGCTGCCTGGTTTGGAGGGTAGGTCTTACGACGAAAGGTTGAGGGAGCTGGGGCTTTTCTGTTTAGAGCGGAGGAGGATGAGGGGCGACTTAATAGAGGTTTATAAGATGATGAGAAGGATAGATAGAGGGGACGTGCAGAGACTATTTCCTTGGTTGGATGTAGCTGTTATTAGAGGGCATAACTATAAGGTTCATGATGGGAGATATAGGAGAGATGTCCGAGGTAGATTCTTTACTCAGAGAGTGATTGGGGTGTGGAATACACTGCCTGCTGTGATAGTGGAGTCAGACACTTTAGAAACATTCAAGTGGTTATTGGAAAGGCACACGGAGCACACCAGAATGATAGGGAATTGGACAGCTTGATCTTAGGATTGGACATAGCTCGACGCAACATTGAGGGCCGAAGGGCCTGTGCTGTACTGTTCTATGTTCTATGAATCGGCTCAGTGATAAATCCTTTAACCTGGTCAAGACTAAGCTGTCGAACAACTCTCAATGCAGAACTTGGATTAGTACCCCCTTTGAAGGTAAATTTATTCTACTTCGCGGAGAGAGCTACATAGCATACCACACCAGTACTGACCCTCTGACAGTGCAGCACTCCCTCAGCACTGACCCTCTGACAGTGCGGCACTCCCTCAGCACTGACCCTCTGACAGTGCGGCACTCCCTCAGCACTGACCCTCTGACAGTGCGGCACTCCCTCAGCACTGACCCTCTGACAGTGCGGCACTCCCTCAGCACTGACCCTCTGACAGTGCGGCACTCCCTCAGCACTGACCCTCTGACAGTACGGCGCTCCCTCAGCACTGACCCTCTGACAGTGCGGCACTCCTTCAGCACTGACCCTCTGACATTGCGGAGTGCCCTCAGCACTGACCCTCTGACAGTGTGGCACTCCCTCAGTACTGACCCTCTGACATTGCGGAGCTCCCTCAGCACTGACCCTCTGACAGTGCGGCACTCCCTCAGCACTGACCCTCTGACAGTGCGGCACTCCCTCAGCACTGACCCTCAGACAGGGCGGCACTCCCTCAGTACTGACCCTCTGACAGTGCGGCACTCCCTCAGTACTGACCCTCTGACAGTGCAGCACTTCCTCAGCACTGACCCTCCATCAGTGCGGCACTCCCTCAGCACTGACCCTCTGACAGTGCGGCACTCCCTCAGCACTGACCCTCTGACAGTGCGGCACTCCCTCAGTAATGACCCTCTGACAGTGCGGCGCTCCCTCATCACTGACCCTCTGACAGTACGGCACTCCCTCAGTACTGACCCTCTGACAGTGCGGCACTCCCTCAGTAATGACCCTCTGACAGTGCGGCACTCCCTCAGCACTGACCCTCTGACAGTGCGGCGCTCCCTCAGTAATGACCCTCTGACAGTGCGGCACTCCCTCAGTACTGACCCTCTGACAGTGCGGCACTCCCTCAGTACTGACCCTCTGACAGTGCGGCGCTCCCTCAGCACTGACCCTCTGACAGTGCGGCGCTCCCTCAGTACTGACCCTCTGACAGTGCGGCGCTCCCTCAGCACTGACCCTCTGACAGTGCGGCGCTCCCTCAGCACTGACCCTCTGACAGTGCGGCACTCCCTCAGCACTGACCCTCTGACAGTGCGGCGCTCCCTCAGCACTGACTCTCTGACAGTGCGGCACTCCCTCAGCACTGACCCTCTGACAGTGCGGCGCTCCCTCAGTACTGACCCTCTGACAGTGCGGCACTCCCTCAGTACTGACCCTCTGACAGTGCGGCACTCCCTCAGTACTGACCCTCTGACAGTGCGGCGCTCCCTCAGCACTGACCCTCTGACAGTGCGGCGCTCCCTCAGTACTGACCCTCTGACAGTGCGGCGCTCCCTCAGCACTGACCCTCTGACAGTGCGGCGCTCCCTCAGTACTGACCCTCTGACAGTGCAGCACTCCCTCAGCACTGACCCTCTGACAGTGCGGCGCTCCCTCAGCACTGACCCTCTGACAGTGCGGCACTCCCTCAGCACTGACCCTCCATCAGTGCGGCACTCCCTCAGCACTGACCCTCTGTTAGGTGTGTTCAGGAAGGTTTCCTGACACAGTACGTGGATAAGCCTACGAGAGGAGAGACTGTACTTGACCTGGCACTGGCTAATGAACCAGGACAGGTGTCGGATCTCTCGGTAGGAGAGCATCTCGGGGATGGAGATCATAATTCTATCTCCTTCACAATAACATTGGAAAGAGATAGGATCAGACAGGCTAGGAAGGTGTTTGTCTGGAGTAAGGGGAAATATGAAAACATCAGGCAGTTAATTGGACAAATAAACTGGAAGGAGGCGTTCTTGGAGAAAAGTACAGAAGGAAGGTGGCGGATATTCAAGGAATGTTTGACTGGAGCTCTGCATGACAACGTTCCGATGAGACAAGGGCATTTTGGTAGGTCGCGGGAACCGTGGTGCACGAAGGTTGTGGTGAACCTAGTCAGGAGGAAAGGGAAGGTGTATAAAAGGTTCAGAGAGCTAGGAGATGGTAAGGATCTAGAGGAGTATAAGGCTTGTAGAAAGGAGCTTAAAAAGGAAATTAGGAGAGCCAGAAGGGGACATGAGAAGGCCTTGGCGGGTAAGATTAAGGAGAATCCCAAGGCCTTCTACAAATATGTGAAAAGTAAAAGGATGAGAAGAGAAGGGATAGGACCTATAAAAGGTGAAGGGGGAAAAGTCTGTGTGGAACCGGATGAAATGGCAGAGGTGCTTAATGAGTACTTTGCCTCAGTATTCACGGTGATCTGGGAGGTTGTACTGCAGGTTTGCGGGAGGCTGTACTACAGGTTTGCGGCAGTCTGAAAAGATTGAGTATGTGGATGTTAAGGAAGAGGACGTTAGAACTTTTAAACTCTATCAAGATAGACAAGTCGCCGGGACCGGATGGGATGTACCCCAGGTTACTGTGGGAGGTGAGGGAAGTGATCGCAGAGCCCCTGGTGATGATCTTTGCATCGTCGATGGAGACGGGAGAGGTTCCGGAGGATTGGAGGATTGTGGATGTGGTTCCTATTTTCAAGAAAGGGAACAGGGATAGCCCGGGAAATTACCGACTGGTGAGTCTGACCTCAGTGGTTGGTAAGTTGATGGAGAGGCTTCTGAGGGACAAGATTTATGAGCATTTGGAGAAGTTTAGAATGATCAGAAATAGTCAACATGGTTTTGTCAAGGGCAGGTCGTGCCTTCTGAGCCTAGTTGAGTTCTTTGAGAATGTGACTGAACACATTGACGAAGGAAGAGCGGTAGACGTGGTTTACATGGACTTCAGCAAAGGTTCCCCATTTTCTTGAGAAGGTGAGAGGGCATGGGATCCAGGGGGCTTTGGCCTTGTGGATCCAGAACTGGCTTGCCTGCAGAAGGCAGAGAGTGGTTGTGGATGGGTCTTTTTCTGAATGAAGGTCAGTCACCAGTGGAGTGCCCCAGGGATCTGTTCTAGGACCCTTGCTGTTTGTCATTTTCATAAATGACCTGGATGAGGAAGTGGAGGGATGGGTTAGCAAGTTCGCAGACGATACGAAGGTCGGTGGTGTTGTGGATAGTCTGGAGGGATGTCAGAAGTTGCAGTGGGACATAGATAGGATGCAAGACTGGGCGGAGAAGTGGCAGATGGACTTCAACGTGGATAAATGTGTAGTGATCCATTTTGGCAGGACCAATGGGATGAAGGAGTACAATATCAAGGGTAGGAGTCTTAGCAGTGTTGAGGAGCAGAAGGATCTTGAGGTCCGGGTCCATTGGACTCTTAAATCAGCCTCGCAGGTGGAGGATGTGGTCAAGAAGGCGTATGGTGTACTGGCCTTCATTAATCGAGGGATTGAGTTTAGGAGTCGGGAGGTAATGCTGCAACTTTATAAGACCCTTGTCAGACCCCACTTGGAGTACTGTGCGCAGTTCTGGTTGCCTCACTACAGGAAGGATGTGGAAGCTATTGAGATGGTGCAGAGGAGATTTACAAGGATGTTGCCTGGATTGGGAGGCATGCCTTATGAAGATAGGTTGAGGGAGCTCGATCTTTTCTCCCTGGAGAGACGAAGGTTGAGAGGTGACCTGATGGAGGTTTATAAAATGTTGAGAGGAATTTCTAGTAAAGGAGAACAAGGCAATAATGGATATGAACCATAGTCAAGTGGAGACACCAGGGCCTGAGCAGGGGGACAGGGGGGTAACCATTAGGAAGGGGAAAAAGAAGAGAAGTCATGATCCAAAGGCTACCCCAGTGGCAGTGTCCCAAGACGTCAAGGGAAGGGTATCAAATGGGAGAGGTGACCTTCCAGAGGGAAGACAGGAGGACCAGAACGCCTTACAGGGAAGGAAGGGTATTAGAAGTGAGATAGTGGTGGGGGATGGGAGGGTCAAAGGAATAGATAGGCGGTTCTGTGGGCAAAAGCGAGACTCCAGGATGGTAGTCTGCCTCCCTGGAGCAGGGGTACAGGATGTTTCTGAGGGTAGAAGGGATATTGAAGGGTGAAGAGAACCAAGCTGATGTAATTGTGCATATAGGCGAGAAGGACGTAGGAAGGAAGAGCAGGGGGGAAATACATAGGCAGTTTAGGGAGTTGGGTGCCAGGCTGAAGAGCAGGGCCTCCAGGGTGGCAATCTCTGGGCTGCTGCCAGTGCCTAGGGACGGTGGGGCTGGGAATACTGAGATCCTTCAACTAAATGCGCGGCTGAAGGATTGGTGTAAGACGGAAGGTTTTACATTTGTGAGTCACTGGGCACAAGTCCTTGAAGGTGGCAGTACAGGTGGAGAAGGTGACAAATAAGGCCTATGGTATGCTTGGGGTATAAAATATAAAAGCTGGCATCTAATGTTGCAGTTGTACAGAACGTTGGTTCGCCCACATTTGGAGTACTGCGTCCAGTTCTGGTCGCCTTACTACCGGAGAGACGTGGAGACCCTGGAGAGAGTGCAGAGGAGGTTTATCAGGATGTTGCCTGGTATGGAAGGCCTGAGCTATGAGGAAAGATTGGGCACATTGGGGCTGTTCTCCTTAGAAAGGCAGAGGATGAGGGGAGATCTAATAGAGGTGTATAAGATTATGAAGGGTATAGATAAAGTGAACAGTGGTAAGCTTTTTCCTAGGTTGGATACAATAATTACGAGGGGCCACGGGCTTAGGGTGAGTGGGGCAAGGTATAACTCGGATGTTAGAGGGAGGTGGGGGCCTGGAATGCACTGCCAAGTAGGGTGGTGGAGGCAGGCATGCTGGGGTAGTTTAAGGCTTACTTTGACAGGCACATGAGCAGACTAGAGATGGAGGGAGACTTTTCTAAATAAAGATAAAGAGCTTTGGGACGTCCCTGGGAATCAATTGATTCCTATGGACCTTCCAACATATTTCATGGCTCACTTGTTTTATTTCTGCGCTTCTGGGGATTCTGTAAATGTCTAAGTTTTGCATGTTTATTGATGTCTTTTCTTTTACTTCACAGGAGATTCGGTCCACGTTGCTGTCTAACAAGGGGCATATACACGGTGGGTCGTGCGAGGGCCGCTCTTGGATGTTGCTTCGAGAGTTGCCCAGTGCTTCACATCGTCGTGTACACTTAAACTGGACCATCTGACAGGCAACACGACAGCTCAGTGACTATCACTGTTTGCTGTGCAGATACATGGATTTGGGCCGGTGTCTGCGGGAGTTTGCACATTCTCCCCATGATTGCGTGGGTTTTCTCCGGGTGCTCCGGTTTGCTCCCACATCCCAAAAGATGTGCTCTTAGGCTGATTGGTGTAGCAAATTGTCCCTAAATTAGTCTTCCCTCAATCTTCCCCAATAGGTCTAGACAAAGGTCATGAGTAGAGGAGGGCACTCATAATGTTAAAATGGCGGCGCAGGCTTGTTTCCCGTGCTGTGTTGTTCTTTGTTCTTTGTATAGATAGGGTGGATTCTTGGAGGCCAGTTCCTCAGGCTGAAATGGTCACTACAAGAGGACACAGGACTCCTTATACACCTGTGACTGTGCAGCCAAATTCCCCTCCAATTTAATTTTCAAGTTTGCTGCTGACACCACTGTATTGGGTCAGATCTCAAACAATGTCAAGACAGAGTACAGGAACAAAGAACAAAGAACAAAGAACAACACAGCACGGGAAACAGGCCCTTCGGCCCAACGAGCCCGCGCCGCCGTCCATTAGAATGAGATAGAGAATCTGGTGAACTGGTGCAGCAACAAGTAATCTCTCCCTCAATGTCAACAAGACAAAGGAGATTGTCATCGACTTCAGGAAGTGTAAAGGAGAACATGCCCCTGTCTACATCAACAGGGACGAAGTAAAAAGGGTCGAGAGCTTCAAATTTTTAGGTGTCCAGATCACCAACAACCTGTCCTGGTCCCCCCCATGCTGACACTATAGTTAAGAAAGCCCCACCAACGCCTCTACTTTCTCAGAAGATTGAGGAAATTTGGCATGTCAGCTTCGACTCTCACCAACTTTTACAGATGCTCCATAGAAAGCATTCTTTCTGGTTGTACCACAGCTTGGTCTGGGCTCCTGCTCTGCCCAAGACCACAAGGAACTACAAAAGGTCATGAATGTAGCCCAATCCATCACACAAACCAGCCTCCCATCCATTGACTCTGTCTACACTTCCCACTGCCTCGGGAAAGCAGCCAGTATAATTAAGGACCCCACACACCCCGGACATTCTCCCTTCCACCTTCTTCCATCGGGAAAAAGATACAAAAGTCTGAGGTCTCGTACCGACCGACTCAAGAACAGCTTCTTCCCTGCTGCTGTCAGACTTTTGAATGGACTTAACTTGCATTAAGTTGATCTTTCTCTACACCCTCGCTGTGACTGTAACACTACATTCTGCACTCTCCCAGTTTCCTTCTCTATGAACGATATGCTTTGTTGGGTAGCACTCACGAAACAATATTTTTCACTGTATACTAATACATGTGAGAATAATAAATCAAATCAAATCAGTGCCATGGAGCTTCCTGGGCATTAGCACGTTACCTCCTGGGCAGTGCCAGGGGCCCAGACTGCCACTGCCAATATGCTCATGCCCAGGGAGCAATTCCCCTGCCACCCAACCTTCTGGGGATTGTGCCCCTTCCACTCCTGTGAGGTCGGGCCACTAGTTCCTGTTAGTGATGAGCTACTGCAATCCCCTTTGGAGTGAAATAAACAAAGAACAAAACAGCCCAGGAAACAGGCCCTTCGGCCCAACGAGCCCGCACTGCTATTCTAACATTACCAGTCCCCTCTCCACCCATGACCCTTATCTATTGTTCATGGCATTCCACATTGAGGGGAACTAATTTAGGGACAATTTATTACCTCCAATCAGCCTAATAGCACATCTTTGGGGTGTGGGAGGAAACTGGAGAAAACTCACGCAAGCACGGGGAGAATGCGCAAACTCCCACAGACACTGGCCCAAATCCATGTGTCTGCACAGCAATCAGCGATAGTCACTGAGCTGTCGTCTTGCCCAGTATCTGGTCCAGTTTAAGCACACACTAACGACATGAAGCACTAGGCCAATCTCGAACAACCAAGAGCAGCCCCAGTACGACCCATCGCGTGTCTGCCCCTCGTTGGACAACAAGGCAGACCGACTTAAAACCTGTGAATGAAAAGAGAAAAACATTATTATCATACCATATCCATTTACATTCCCAGGGACGCCCCAATGCTAATGACCCTTATTTAAAACAATCTCCTATATCCACCCATCTCCAACCCACTCATGTGCCTGTCTAAGTTACTCTTAAATGACTCTAGCGTGTTTGCCTCCACCACCTTACTTCGCAGGGCATTCCATACCCCCACTACCCTCTATGTGAAAAACCTCCCTCTAATATCTGTGTTATACCTCTCCCCCCTCACCCTAAGCCCGTGGCCCCTCGTACAGTGTGTCTCTAACATAGGAAATAGCTTACCTCTGTTTACTCTATCTATATTTTAATGGGATTGGGGGTTATAGATAGGTCTATGGATTGGTAGGTGTTGATGTGATCGGCGCAACTCGTGGGCCGAAGGGCCTGTTTGTGCTGTAGTGTTCTATGTTCTATGTTCTATACCCTTTATAATCTTATATACCTCTATTAGATCCCCCCTCAGTCGGTGTCTTTCAAGGGAAAAGAGCCCCAATTTCTTCAATCTTTCCTCATACCCCAGTCCTTCCATATCAGGCAACATCCTGGTAAACCTCCTCTGCACTCTCTCCAGAGTCTCCAGGTCCTTCCGGTAGTAAGGCGACCAGAACTGGACGCAGTACTCCAAATGCAGCCTAACCAACGTTCTGTACAACTGCAACATTAGACTCCAGCTCTTATATTCTATACCCCTTCCTATAAAGGCTAACATACCATAGGCTTTCTTCACCACACTCTCCACTTGCACTGCCACCTTCAAAGACTTGTGCACTTGCACCCCCAGGTCTCGCTGCGATTCTATACTCCTTACGGGCTTACCCTTTATCATATAACTCCCCCCTACATTATTCCAGCCAAAATGCATCACCTCACATTTATAAAGAACGAAGAACAAAGAACAAAATCAGCCCGGGAAACAGGCCCTTTTATCCAACGAGCCCGCGCCGCCATCTCAATACCACCAGTCCCCCTCTCCACCCACGACCCCTGTCTAATGTTTTATGGCCATCCAGATTGAGGGAAACTAATTTAGGGACAATTTATTACTGCCAATCAGCCTAATAGCACATCTTTGGGGTGTGGGAGGAAACCGGAGCACCCGGAGAAAACCCACGCAAGCACGGGGGGAATGCGCAAACTCCCACAGACACCGGCCCAAATCCATGTGTCTGCAAAGCAATCAGTGATAGTCACTGAGCTGTCGTCTTGCCCAGTATCTGGTCCAGTTTAGGCACACACTAACGACATGAAGCACTAGGCCAATCTCGAACAACCAAGAGCAGCCCCAGTACGACCCATCGTGTGTATGCCCCTCATTGGACACAAGGCAGACCGACTTAAAACCTGTGAATGAAAGGAGAAAAACATTATTATCATACCATATCCATTTACATTACCCAATGCTAATGACCCTTATTTAAAACAATATTGAACTCCATTTGCCATGTATCTGCCCAATCAACCAGCCTATCGATATCCCGTTGTATTGCCAGACACTGCTCCTCACTGCCCACCAATCCAGCCATCTTAGTGTCATCTGCAAATTTGCTGATCACACCACTTACATCATTTATATACACTACAAAGAGAAGAGGTCCCAGTACTGAGCCCTGCAGCACACCACTAGTGACAGACCTCCAGCCAGAAAAGGACCCCTCCACTACTACTCTCTGACTCCTCTTTGCAAGCCAGTTCTCAACCCATCTAGATACCTGGCCATGTATCCCATGAGCTTTAATCTTCTCTACCAACCTACCATGAGGGACTTTGTCAAACGCCTTACTGAAATCCATATAGACGACATCAACGGCTCGTCCTTCGGTGACCATTTTTGTCACCTCCTCAATGAATTCTACCAGATTCGAAAGGCAAGACCTCCCCTTGACAAAGCCATGCTGCGTATCCTTAATCAGATCGCAATGCTCTAAGTGCTCATACATCCTATCCCTAAGAATCCTCTCCATTAACTTGCCTATCACTGACGTTAAACTCACCGGCCTATAGTTACCCGGGTTATCCCTCCTACCCTTTTTAAACAACGGTACCACGTTCGCTATCCTCCAGTCCTCTGGGACCTCACCTGTGTCCAAAGAGGAGACAAAGATTCGTGTCAGAGGCCCAGCAATCTCATCCCTCGCCTCTCTAAGCAGTCTAGGATAAATGCCATCGGGCCCCGGAGATTTATCGGTTTTAATGCTACCTAAAAACCCTAACACTTCTTCCCTCGTAATCGATAGATCTTTCAATTGGTCTACCGCTCCCTCAATGACCGTAATAGACATCAAGCCCCTCTCCTTCATGAATACTGATGCAAAGTATTCATTCAGGGTCTTCCCCATTCCCTCAGACTCTAAGCACAATTCCCCTCGTCTGTCCCTGAGAGGACCGATTTTACCCCTAGCCACCCTTTTGCTCCTAAGATAGGAGTAAAACACCTTTGGATTTTCCTTAATCCTACCTGCCAAAGCTATTTCTAACCCACCATTCCTTTGCAGCCGCTCGAACCTGCTCAGTGTATAATTTCACTGTCTTTTCTATGAGGATGTGTCTAGGGCAGTGGATAGAGGAGAGCCGGTGGATGTGGTCTTTCTGGATTTTCAGAAGGCGTTTGACAAGGTACCTCACAAGAGGTTATTGCAGAAGGTCAGGGGACATGGAGTTGGGGGTAGGGTGTTAGCGTGGATAGAGGATTGGTTGTCAAATAGGAGGCAGAGAGTGGGGGTCAATGGGTGCTATTCGGATTGGTGGTTGGTGACTAGTGGAGTGCCCCAGGGGTCGGTGCTGGGGCCTCAGCTATTTACCATTTATATAGATGATCTGGAGGAGGGAACCGAGTGCAGGGTGTCGAAATTTGCTGATGACACCAAGATTGGGGGAAAGGCAAATTGTGCGGAGGGTGTGGAGAGTCTGCAGAAGGATCTAGATAGGCTGGGCGAATGGGCCAGGAAATGGCAAATGGAATTTAATGTTGGCAAGTGTGAGGTGGTCCACTTTGGTAGGAAGAATGGTAGGAAGGACTATTACTTACGTGGCGAAAAACTGCAGCAGGCGACGGTGCAGAGGGACCTCGGGGTCCTTGTGCATGAGTCGCAAAAACCCAGCTTGCAGGTGCAGCAGGTGGTCAGGAAGGCGAATGGGATGCTGGCCTTCATAGCGAGGGGGATTGAATATAAAAGTAGGGAGGTCTTGCTGCAGCTGTATAGGGCATTGGTGAGGCCGCAGCTGGAGTACTGTGTGCAGTTTTGGGCGCCGCACCTGCGCAAGGATATTTTGGCCCTGGAGGGAGTGCAGAGGAGGTTTACTAGGCTGATACCGGAGTTGAGGGGGTTGAGCTATGAGGAGAGGCTGAATAAACTAGGCTTGTACTCGTTAGAGTTTAGAAGAATGAGGGGAGATCTCATTGAGACGTATAAGATGATGAATGGGATGGATAGGATAGAGGTGGAGAGACTCTTCCCGCTCAAAAAAGACAGTAGGACTAGGGGGCACAGCCTCAAGATAAAGGGGAGGCGGTTTAGAACGGAGTTGAGGAGGAACTTCTTCACTCAAAGGGTGGTGAATCTCTGGAATTCTCTGCCCGTTGAAGTGGTGGAGGCTGCCTCGCTAAATATTTTTAAGAAGCGGGTTGATGGGTTCTTGATAAAAGAGGGGATTAAGGGTTATGGGGAGAGGGCGGGAAAGTGGAACTGAGCCACGACAGATCAGCCATGATCTTATTGAATGGCGGGGCAGGCTCGAAGGGCTAGATGGCCTACTCCTGCTCCTATTTCTTATGTTCTTATGTTCCCAGTATTCCGTTCTTTACCCTGGAAAACCACTGATTTGATATATTTTTCTCTTTTTCAAACAGCCACTCTTTTGAAATATGCCAGATATTGCCTGGAATCTCACCCTTCTCTGATCACAAGCCTCACTCCCCCTTTTTTCTTAGTGTCTTCCTGCACTGACACTTTAATCTTTAATCCTGTTCTCCCCAATCTTATAACATTCAAATCGAAAAGCCACAATCTTTCTCTTCTACTGAGGATCTTTCCTTGATGAAACAAAATCCTGCCTTGTTGCCAATTTTTCTATCTGCAATGTGCTAACTATGTTTGGGACATAGGTTTAACAGAACGAAAAGGACTTTGTTTGCCCACATAGATTCCAGCTGACACACAATAGACTTTATTGTCTTCTGCTCTGCATAAAATACAAAACAGAAAATAAAACAGCAGCCTGTCCAAATACCCTAATGACATTGCCATCAAATTATATCATTGGGTCAGTGCTGGGGCCTCAGCTATTTACCATTTATATAGATGATCTGGAGGAGGGAACCGAGTGTATGGTGTCAAAATTTGCTGATGACACCAAGATTGGTGGAACGGCAAATTGTGCGGAGGGTGTGGAGAGTCTGCAGAAGGATCTAGATAGGCTGGGCGAATGGGCCAGGAACTGGCAAATGGAATTTAATGTTGGCAAGTGTGAGGTGGTCCACTTTGGTAGGAATAATGGTAGGAAGGATTATTACTTACGTGGCGAAAAACTGCAGCAGGCGACGGTGCAGAGGGACCTGGGGGTCCTTGTGCATGAGTCGCAAAAACCCAGCCTGCAGGTGCAGCAGGTGGTCAGGAAGGCGAATGGGATGCTGGCCTTCATAGCGAGGGGGATTGAATATAAAAGTAGGGAGGTCTTGCTGCGGCTGTATAGGGCATTGGTGAGGCCGCAGCTGGAGTACTGTGTGCAGTTTTGGTCGCCACACTTACGCAAGGATATTTTGGCCTTGGAGGGAGTGCAGAGGAGGTTTACTAGGCTGATACCAGAGTTGAGGGGGTTGAACTATGAGGAGAGGCTGAATAAACTAGGCTTGTACTCGTTAGAGTTTAGAAGAACGAGGGGAGATCTCATTGAGACGTATAAGATGATGAATGGGATGGATAGGATAGAGGTGGAGAGGCTCTTCCCGCTCAAAAAGGACAGTAGGACTAGGGGGCACAGCCTCAAGATAAGGGGGGGGCGGTTTAGAATGGAGTTGAGGAGGAACTTCTTCACTCAAAGGGTGGTGAATCTCTGGAATTCTCTGCCCGTTGAAGTGGTGGAGGCTGCCTCGCTAAATATTTTTAAGACGCGGGTTGATGGGTTTTTGATAAGAGAGGGGATTAAGGGTTATGGGGAGAGGGCGGGAATGTGGAACTGAGCCACGACAGATCAGCCATGATCTTATTGAATGGCGGGGCAGGCTCGAAGGGCTAGATGGCCTACTCCTGCTCCTATTTCTTATGTTCTTATGTTATGTTCACTCAAAGGGTGGTGAACGTCTGGAATTCTCTGCCTGTTGAAGTGGTGGAGGCTGCCTCGCTAAATATATTTAAGACGCGGGTTGATAGGTTTTTGATAGGCGAGGGGATTAAGGGTTATGGGGAGAGGGCGGGAGAGTGGAACTGAGACATGACAGATCAGCCATGATCTTATTGAATGGTGGGGCACGCTCAAGAGGCTAGGTGGCCTACTCCTGCTCCTATTTCTTATGTTCTTATCAGCTCTTAAAGCAATCTGCAATCCTTTTAAATATAACTAAACTCTCGTAGTGATACAGATACAACATGTTCCCTTCGAGTCTGTGAGACAAATGGATATGGTTCAAGATAGTTCCAAGAATTCTTTGAGTACTGGCTATTGGATTCTGGATATTACCTGTACAACACAACAAATAAGCAAATGAAAATTGTGAGAGATTCTGGGCAGATCACTCATTGATGGGGGCTGATAATACAGTTTGTGTTCCAGCAAGTTTTGTAAAGAAAATTAAGGGATAATAATGGATGGAACAGACCCATTTCTTTGTGTAAAGTTGACTTAAGAAGTGACTTTGTAAATATGATGGTGGGAATGATTCTGAAGTCACCCACTGGAGGGATAGATTTTATTCTGGGTAATGATTTAGCTTGTAGAGGCAATAATGTGGAGACAGGTGTATTGTAGCAGACGGACGGTCAAATATCAGAAGTCTCTGAGTATTTGGGAAGATGCTTTGAATAAGAAAGGAGTTGTTGATATTCAGAATGCAGGATTAAAATCCAAAATGAATGAACTGTTAGAACCTCGGAGTGAAAAGAACTTGGAAACAAACCGGAGAAAGTGAAAGAGGAGAAATTGGATATGGAGTCCTCCGATTTGGAGATTGTCTTTGTGGCAATGGGAATACTGAGGCTTTTGGACACTGTTCCCACCCCCAGTCCTGTCCTTTCTGCTCTGAGGGAGAGATTCTAGTACATTCCCAGATGTCTCTCCTCACCTCAGGATGTCAGAAGTTGCAGCGGGACATAGATTGGATGCAAGACTGGGCGGAGAAGTGGCAGATGGACTTCAACCCGGATAAATGTGTAATGGTCCATTTTGGCAGGACCAATGGGATGAAGGAGTACAATATCAAGGGTAGGAGTCTTAGCTGGGTTGAGGAGCAGAAGGATCTTGGGGTCCAGGATCAGCCTCGCAGGTGGAGGATGTGGTCAAGAAGGCGTATGGTGTACTGGCCTTCATTAATCGAGGGATTGAGTTTAGGAGTCGGGAGGTAATGCTGCAACTTTATAAGACCCTTGTCAGACCCCACTTGGAGTACTGTGTGCAGTTCTGGTCGCCTCATTACAGGAAGGATGTGGAAGCTATTGAGAGGGTGCAGAGGAGATTTACAAGGATGTTGCCTGGATTGGGAGGCATGCCTTATGAAGATAGGTTGAGGGAGCTGGGACTCTTCTCCCTGGAGAGACGAAGGTTGAGAGGCGACCTGATAGAAGTTTACAAAATGTTGAGAGGAATAGATAGGGTGGATTATCAGAGGCTATTTCCCAGGGCTGAAATGGTCGCTACGAGAGGACACAGGTTTAAGGTGCTGGGGAGCAGGTACAGAGGAGATGTCAGGGGTAAGTTTTTCACTCAGAGGGTGGTGAGTGAGTGGAATCGGCTGCTGTCGGTGGTGGTGGAGGCAAACTCGCTGGGGTCTTTTAAGAGACTTCTGGATGAGTATATGGGGTTTAATGGGATTGGGAGTTACAGATGGTTCTACGGCCTGGTAGGTACGGATATGATTGGCGCAATTTGTGGGCCGAAGGGCCTGTTTGTGCTGTAGTGTTCTGTGTTCTATGTTCTATCTCTGGGGCTACTTGTCTTCCTGTCACTCTCCCACCTTGTTGGTTTTGTGGGGATGAGGGATTTAGGCTTTGAACAAGTTTAAAATGATGAACCAGCTCAGCTGCCTGTGTTCTGTTTCCCAACATGGGACTTCACTGATGGAGGTTTCTCAATTCCTCCAGAATGATCTCCCTAAGGGTCGGGCATGTGGCCTTCAGCTTTGTGCCTGTGTCTAATGGATCAAAGTTTGTTTGTTTTATCCTCCCAAATGGTGTATAAATCAGCAACAGGCTGCTTCCAGAGAGATTCCGGAATTTCTGTCTCAACTTCAGGGAGACAGAACTTCAGAATCTGCTGAGGAACTTTGCAACTTCACCTGCTTTGTTATCTTCTCAGAAGAAATACATTTCTTTCATTCACTGAATTTGTGGGGGGTTTTCAGAATTTTAGTAGCCGCACACTGGACCTTAGGTTAGAGGATCTTCCTCATCCACATCGTTCAGGAGCAGCCTTTGGAAATCTCCACTTTTACCTTTCTCATTCCCTTTCAAACCCTCTGCTGCTTCCCTGGAAACGCTTTCCTTTTCCTTCATCCAAAATTTCTTTTCCCCAAAATTCTAGTCCAACTTCTTCTGTTCTAACTATAACTGTCCCCATGGAAACTTGTCTCCTAATTCTAAAGGTTCCACTGTTTCTTTCACTTCCATGTTCAGTATTTTGAACAATAGTTTTTGAAGCCCTTTCTTAGCTCTTGTTCTAACTTCGATCCATATCTCCTCCGCCGTACTAGCCAATCGAGTGATGGTTAATACCATAGAGAACCACAGAATCCCGACAGTGCAGAAACCACAGCAGCATCCCACACACATCACCATAAACCTGAGCGTTTAGCATGGCCAATCCACCTGTCTGCACTTCTTAGGATACAAAGGGACAATTTAGCATGGTCAAGCCACCTAACCTGCACATGTTGGGAGTGTGGGAGGAAACCAGAGCACCCGGAGGAAACCCATGCAGACACGGGGAGAACTGAAGAAACTGGCTCTCGAAATAGTGGATGTATTGGTGGTCATTTTCCAGGATTCTATTGACTCTGGGACAGTCCCTGCAGATTGGAGGGTAGCAAATGTCACTCCAATATTCAAAAAGGGAGGTAGAGAGAAAACAGAGAATTATAGACCAGGAAACTTAATATCTGTGAAATTCTCAAATCCATGATCAAGGACTTTATATCAGAACATTTAAAAAACAGTGTCAGGATCAGACAGAGTCAGCATGGATTTCTGAAGTGGAAATCATGCCTGACAAATCTGTTGGAATTCTTTGAAGATGTAACTAGCAGAGCTGACATGGGGGAGCCAGTCAATGTGGTATATTTGGACTTTCAGAAAGCGTTTGACAAAGTCCCACACAAGAGATTATTGTGCAAGATTAAAGCATATGGGATTAGGGGAAATGTATTGAGATGGACAGAAAACTGGTTGGCAGAAAGAAAACAGGAATTAATGGGTGCTTTTCAAATTGGCAGGCAGTAACTAGTGAGATGCCGCAAGGATCAGTGCTGGGACCCCAGCTATTCACAATATATATTGAGTTGGATGAGGGAACAAAATGTAACATCTCAAAGTTTGTAGATGATACCAAGTTGGGTGGGGGGGGGGGGGGCGGTGAACTGTGATAAGGATGCAGAGATCCTTCAGAATGATCTGGACAGGTTGGGTGAGTGGGTAAATCAATGGCAGATGCAGCATAATTTGGATAAATGTGAGGTTATTCACTTTGGAAGCAAAAACAAGGCAGCAGATTACTACCTGAATGGGTGTAAATTGGGAGAGGGGAGTGTGCAGAGGGATCTGGGTGTCCTTGTGCACCAGTCAGTGAAGGTAAGCAGGCAGGTACAGCAGGCGGTAAAGAAGGTAAATGGTATGTTGGCCTTCATTGTGAGAGGTTTCGATTACAGGAGCAGGGATGTGTTGTTGCAATTATACAGGGGCCTTGGTGAGGCCACACCTAGAGTATTGTGTACAGTTTCAGTCTCCTTTTCTGAGGCAGGATGTTCTTGCTTTCAGAGGGAGTGCAGCGAAAGTTTACCAGGCGGATTCCAGGGATGGTGGGACTGATATATGAGGGGAGATTGACCAGGTTAGGATTGTTTTCACAGGAGTTCAGATGAACAAAAGGGGATCTCATAGAGAGTTATAAAATTCTAACAGGACTAGACAGGGGAGATGCAGGGAGGATGTTCCTGATGGTGGGGGAGTCCAGAACTGAGGATTCAGGGTAAACCATTTAGGATGGAGGTGAGGGGACATTTCTTCACCCAAAGAGTGGTGAGCCTGTGGAATTCATTACCACAGGAAGTAGTTGATGACAAAACATTGAACGTATTCAAGAGGCAGCTGGATATAGCACTTGAGGTGAATGGGGTCAAAGGTTATGGGGAAAAACAGGATGAGGGTACTGAGTTGAATGATCAGCCGTGATGGTGATGAATGCAGAACAGGCTTGAAGGGCCGAATGGCCTCCTCCTGCTCCTATCCTATGTTTCTATGTCTATGGAATGTGCAAACGCCAGACAGACAGTGACATAAGAACATAAGAACATAAGAAATAGGAGCAGGAGTAGGCCATCTAGCCCTTCGAGCCTGCCCCGCCATTCAATAAGATCATGGCTGATCTGAAGTGGATCAGTTCCACATTCCCGCCCTCTCCCCATAACCCTTAATCCCCTCTCTTATCAAAAACCCATCAACCCGCGTCTTAAAAATATTCAGCGAGGCAGCCTCCACCACTTCAACGGGCAGAGAATTCCAGAGATTCACCACCCTTTGAGTGAAGAAGTTCTTCCTCAACTCCGTTCTAAAACACCCCCCTTTATCTTGAGGCTGTGCCCCCTAGTCCTACTGTCCTTTCTGAGCGGGAAGACTCTCTCCACCTCTATCCTATCCATCCCATTCATCATCTTATACGTCTCAATGAGATCTCCCCTCATTCTTCTAAACTCTAACAAGTACAAGCCTAGTTTATTCAGCCTCTCCTCATAGCTCAACCCCTTCAACTCCGGCATCAGCCTAGTAAACCTCCTCTGCACTCCCTCCAAGGCCAAAATATCCTTGCGTAAGTATGGCGCCCAAAACTGCACACAGTACTCCAGCTGCGGCCTCACCAATGCCCTATACAGCTGCAGCAAGACCTCCCTACTTTTATATTCAATCCCCCTCGCTATGAAGGCCAGCATCCCATTCGCCTTCCTGACCACCTGCTGCACCTGCAAGCTGGGTTTTTGCGACTCATGCACAAGGACCCCGAGGTCCCTCTGCACCGTCGCCTGCTGCAGTTTTTCGCCCCGTAAGTAATAATCCTTCCTACCATTATTCCTACCAAAGTGGACCACCTCGCACTTGCCAACATTAAATTCCATTTGCCATTTCCTGGCCCATTCGCCCAGCCTATCTAGATCCTTCTGCAGACTCTCCACACCCTCCGCACAATTTGCCATTCCACCAATCTTGGTGTCATCAGCAAATTTTGACACCCTACACTCGGTTCCCTCCTCCAGATCATCTATATAAATGGTAAATAGCTGAGGCCCCAGCACCGAACCCTGGGGCACTCCACTAGTCACCAACCGCCAATCCGAATAGCACCCATTGACCCCCACTCTCTGCCTCCTATTTGACAACCAATCCTCTATCCACGCTAACACCCTACCCCCAACTCCATGTCCCTCGACCTTCTGCAATAACCTCTTGTGAGGTACTTTGTCAAACGCCTTCTGAAAATCCAGAAAGACCACATCCACCGGCTCTCCTCTATCCACTGCCCTAGACACATCCTCATAGAACTCCAGTAAATTTGTCAGACACGACTTCCCCTTAACGAAACCGTGCTGCGTCTGCTCTATCAAGCAATTCCCCTCAAGATGCCTCGCAATTTCCTCCTTGATGACGGATTCTAACATTTTACCTACCACAGACGTTAAACTAACCGGCCTATAATTCCCTGTCTTTTGCCTGGCACCCTTCTTAAACAACGGCGTAACATTAGCCGTTTTCCAATCTTCCGGCACTTCCCCGGAATCCAGCAACATTTGGAAAATAATCACCAAGGCATCCACTATCACCTCCGCCATTTCTTTCAGAACCCTCGGATGCATTCCATCCGGTCCTGGGGACTTGTCCACAATCAGCCCCTCCAGTCTGTCGAGCACCGCCTCTCTAGTAACAGTAATGTCATCGAGACCCTCCAGTCCCACCACCTTTCCATCGCTAACACCCGGCAAATTATTCACGTCCTCCTCCATGAAGACCGAAACAAAAAAGTTATTCAAGACCTTAGCCATATCCCCATCCCCTACCACTAAGTCCCCCTTCTCATCCTCTAAGGGACCAACGTTCACCCTAGCCAGCCTCTTCCTTTTTATATATTTATAAAAACTCTTGCTATCCTTTTTTATATTAAGCGCTAGCCCAGCTTCATAGTTTATCCTACCCTTTCTTTATCAACTTCTTTGTCAATCTTTGTTGACATTTAAACCTCTCCCAATCCTCTTCTCGCCCACTGCTCTTAGCTACTCTAAACGCCTCCGCTTTTAATTTAACACTTTCCTTCACCTCCTTCGTTATCCACGGCTTATTACCTCTCCTCCTACTGTCCTTTTTAACCATCGGAATAAATTTCTGCTGAGCACCAAGAAAGATCTCCTTAAAGATCCTCCACTGCTCCTCAACAGACCCTCCCTCCAACGCGCTCCCCCAGTCCACATTCGCCAATTCTTCTCTCATCCTACCGTACTCCCCTCTATTCAAACAAAGGACGTGTGTCCGGGAACCCACTTTCTCCTCCTCCATCTGCACCAGAAACTCCACCATACAATGATCACTCTCCCCAAGAGGATCCTTCACCACAAGGTCCCTAATTCTACCCGCCTCATTACATAGCACCAGATCCAAGATAGCTCGCTCCCTCGTCATCCACTTTATTCCGAATGCTTCGTGCATTCAGATAAAGTGCCTTCATCCCAGCCTTCACCTGGACCCTATTTGCCAGAACGCCACCAACCATACTCACGCCCCCTACTCCCTCTATTATTGGGACATCCTCGGCCTCTTCCCTTACCTGTACCCTCTCCTTAACTTTAGACCCCGTAATGTTACCTACCCTCCCCCCCCCCCTCCCCACCCCCCCCCCCCCCCCCCCCCCCGCCAATTAGTTTAAAGCCCTGTCTACAGTCCTATTTACTCGATTCGCCAGCACACTGGTCCCAACACGGTTCAGACCAACCCCATCCCACCCGAACAGGTCCCACCTACCCCAATACTGATGCCAATGCCCCATAAATTCAAACCCATTCCTCCCACACCAATCCCTGAGCCACCCATTCACTTCCTTAATCTTATCAACCCTACGCCCGTCTGCACTCGGTTCAGGCAGTAGCCCAGAGATGACCACCTTGTCGGTTCTACTTTTTAATTCCATTCCCAGCTTTTCAAACTCCCTCCCCAGATCCTCAGTTTGCATTTTGCCTACGTCATTGGCACCCACATGTACCACAACAACCGGATTCTCACCCTCCCAATCCAGGTTCCTCTGCAGCCCAGATGCGACATCCTGGACCCGAGCATCAGGCAGACAACACACCCTTCTGTGCACTTTGTTATTGTGACAAAGGACAGTGTCCCTTAACCACACTATCCCCAATTACTACTATGTTCCTTTTCACCTTCTCTTTGCCTATGACCTGTGTCTGCATCACTGTACTGTGTGCAGTTTACTCACCAACCTCACCACCCTCGTTCTCGTCCAGACTGGAAGCAAGAACCTCAAACCTGTTATGCAGATTGAGAGGCTGAGGCATTTGGTCCCCACCCTCCTTCCTCTCAGCAGCCCCCTCCTGTTCCTGACCCTTAGAGTTAGCCAGTCTGGGGGGGGTGGATGTCTTTTGCACCCCATTGTCAATGGCACCCTCTCTCCCCCTGATGAGCCTCAGTGTCTGTAGCTCAGAGGCCAGCTCATCTACCTTGAGCTGGAGCTCCTCCAGCAACCAGCACTTACTGCAGACATGGTCACTGGGAAGGACCCTGGGGCCCACCAGTTCCCACATCATACAGAAACAGCACATCACATGCCCCTCCATTATTCCCTGTAGTAATATTGAAAATTTCCACACAAGCCCAAGCTGGGAATTGAACCCGGGTCCCTGATGCTGTGAAGCAGCAGTGCTAACCGCTGCCACTGTGTCACCATCTCATTGTTAAAGAATCAGAATTTAACCCAGACTAATTCACAAACCCACACATCAACAGTAGCCGCACAACTAAAATAAACTTTATAAAGAACAAAGAAAATTCCAGCACAGGAACAGGCCCTTCGGCCCTCCAAGCCTGCACTGACCATACTGCCCCGACTGAACTAAAACCCCCTACCCTTCCGGGGATCATATCCCTCTATTCCCATCCTATTCATGGATTTGTCCAGAACCCCTTAAAACTCACTATCGTATCCGCTTCCACTCCCTCCCCCGGCAGCGAGTCCCAGGCACCCACCCCCCTCTGGGTAAAAACACTGCACAGAAAGTTAAAACAGAAGAAACCTGCTTGTTGCCTATTATCCTCTTATCTGAAAGATGTGCCAGTTAGGGTGAACACCCCTGGGTGTACCCAAACAGGACCCAGAGCGTGGCAACGAGGGGGCTTTCACAGTAACTTCATTGCAGTGCTAATGCCATACTTGTGACACCAACAAATAAACTATAAAATTAACAAAACTTTAAACTTTATAAGCTTTGTCTATTCTCAGTTATGTGGGTTTATTACACAGTGAATACAAACTGCAAATTAACAGAGGGGTTTATGAAATGTCTGAATTACAGAGTGGCAGTGGAATTGCAGTACCTCAGGGCAGCCAGAGGAGGGAGCAACTTTCATTGCTTGGCATTTACTGCACAATCCCCAAGTATCAAACCCCGTGCTGTACCTGTCCTGGGAGTGAGTGTTTGATGGGGGACAGTGTAGAGGGAGCTTTACTCTGTATCTAACCCCGTGCTGTACCTGTCCTGAGAGTGAGTGTTTGATGGGGGACAGTGTAGAGGGAGCTTTACTCTGTATCTAACCCCGTGCTGTACCTGTCCTGAGAGTGAGTGTTTGATGGGGGACAGTGTAGAGGGAGCTTTACTCTGTATCAAACCCCGTGCTGTACCTGTCCTGGGAGTGTTTGATGGGGGACAGTGTAGAGGGAGCTTTACTCTGTATCTAACCCCGTGCTGTACCTGTCCTGGGAGTGTTTGATGGGGACAGTGTAGAGGGAGCTTTACTCTGTATCTAACCCCGTGCTGTACCTGTCCTGGGAGTGTTTGATGGGGGACAGTGTAGAGGGAGCTTTACTCTGTATCTAACCCCGTGCTGTACCTGTCCTGAGAGTGAGTGTTTGATGGGGGACAGTGTAGAGGGAGCTTTACTCTGTATCAAACCCCGTGCTGTACCTGTCCTGGGAGTGTTTGATGGGGGACAGTGTAGAGGGAGCTTTACTCTGTATCTAACCCCGTGCTGTACCTGTCCTGGGAGTGTTTGATGGGGACAGTGTAGAGGGAGCTTTACTCTGTATCTAACCCCGTGCTGTACCTGTCCTGGGAGTGTTTGATGGGGGACAGTGTAGAGGGAGCTTTACTCTGTATCTAACCCCGTGCTGTACCTGTCCTGGGAGTGTTTGATGGGGGACAGTGTAGAGGGAGCTTTACTCTGTATCTAACCCCGTGCTGTACCTGTCCTGGGAGTGTTTGATGGGGGACAGTGTAGAGGGAGCTTTACTCTGTATCTAACCCCGTGCTGTACCTGTCCTGGGAGTGTTTGATGGGGGACAGTGTAGAGGGAGCTTTACTCTGTATCTAACCCCGTGCTGTACCTGTCCTGGGAGTGTTTGATGGGGGACAGTGTAGAGGGAGCTTTACTCTGTATCTAACCCCGTGCTGTACCTGTCCTGAGAGTGAGTGTTTGATGGGGGACAGTGTAGAGGGAGCTTTACTCTGTATCTAACCCTGTGCTGTACCTGTCCTGGGAGTGTTTGATGGGGGACAGTGTAGAGGGAGCTTTACTCTGTATCTAACCCCGTGCTGTACCTGTCCTGGGAGTGTTTGATGGGGGACAGTGTAGAGGGAGCTTTACTCTGTATCTAACCCCGTGCTGTACCTGTCCTGGGAGTGTTTGATGGGGGACAGTGTAGAGGGAGCTTTACTCTGTATCTAACCCCGTGCTGTACCTGTCCTGGGAGTGTTTGATGGGGGACAGTGTAGAGGGAGCTTTACTCTGTATCTAACCCCGTGCTGTACCTGTCCTGGGAGTGTTTGATGGGGGACAGTGTAGAGGGAGCTTTACGCTGTATCTAACCCCGTGCTGTACCTGTCCTGGGAGTGTTTGATGGGGACAGTGTAGAGGGAGCTTTACTCTGTATCTAACCCCGTGCTGTACCTGTCCTGGGAGTGTTTGATGGGGGACAGTGTAGAGGGAGCTTTACTCTGTATCTAACCCCGTGCTGTACCTGTCCTGGGAGTGTTTGATGGGGGACAGTGTAGAGGGAGCTTTACTCTGTATCTAACCCCGTGCTGTATCTGTCCTGGGAGTGTTTGATGGGGGACAGTGTAGAGGGAGCTTTACTCTGTATCTAACCCCGTGCTGTACCTGTCCTGAGAGTGAGTGTTTGATGGGGGACAGTGTAGAGGGAGCTTTACTCTGTATCTAACCCTGTGCTGTACCTGTCCTGGGAGTGTTTGATGGGGGACAGTGTAGAGGGAGCTTTACTCTGTATCTAACCCCGTGCTGTACCTGTCCTGGGAGTGTTTGATGGGGGACAGTGTAGAGGGAGCTTTACTCTGTATCTAACCCCGTTCTGTACCTGTCCTGGGAGTGTTTGATGGGGGACAGTGTAGAGGGAGCTTTACTCTGTATCTAACCCCATGCTGTACCTGCCCTGAGAGTGAGTGTTTGATGGGGGGACAGTGTAGAGGGAGCTTTACTCTGTATCTAACCCCGTGCTGTACCTGTCCTGGGAGTGTTTGATGGGGGGACAGTGTAGAGGGAGCTTTACTCTGTATCTAACCCCGTGCTGTACCTGTCCTGGGAGTGTTTGATGGGGGGACAGTGTAGAGGGAGCTTTACTCTGTATCTAACCCCGTGCTGTCCCTGTCCTGGGAGTGTTTGATGGGGGACAGTGTAGAGAGAGCTTTACTCTGTATCTAACCCCATGCTGTACCTGTCCTGGGAGTGTTTGATGGGGACTGTGTAGAGGGACCTTTACTCTGTATCTAACACTGTGCTGTACCTGTCCTGGGAGTGTTTGATGGGGACAGTGTAGAGGGAGCTTTACTCTGTATCTAACCCCGTGCTGTACCTGTCCTGGGAGTGTTTGATGGGGGACAGTGTAGAGGGAGCT
This sequence comes from Carcharhinus amblyrhynchos, assembly GCF_965287045.1. Taxonomy (NCBI): domain Eukaryota; kingdom Metazoa; phylum Chordata; class Chondrichthyes; order Carcharhiniformes; family Carcharhinidae; genus Carcharhinus; species Carcharhinus amblyrhynchos. The sequence continues at coordinate 45,061 of NW_027650323.1, read as the reverse complement.
TTACTCTGTATCTAACCCCGTGCTGTACCTGTCCTGGGAGTGTTTGATGGGGGACAGTGTAGAGGGAGCTTTACTCTGTATCTAACCCCGTGCTGTACCTGTCCTGGGAGTGTTTGATGGGGGACAGTGTAGAGGGAGCTTTACTCTGTATCTAACCCCGTGCTGTACCTGTCCTGGGAGTGTTTGATGGGGGACAGTGTAGAGGGAGCTTTACTCTGTATCTAACCCCGTGCTGTACCTGTCCTGGGAGTGTTTGATGGGGGACAGTGTAGAGGGAGCTTTACTCTGTATCTAACCCCGTGCTGTACCTGTCCTGGGAGTGTTTGATGGGGGACAGTGTAGAGGGAGCTTTACTCTGTATCTAACCCCGTGCTGTACCTGTCCTGGGAGTGTTTGATGGGGGACAGTGTAGAGGGAGCTTTACTCTGTATCTAACCCCGTGCTGTACCTGTCCTGGGAGTGTTTGATGGGGGACAGTGTAGAGGGAGCTTTACTCTGTATCTAACCCCGTGCTGTACCTGTCCTGGGAGTGTTTGATGGGGGACAGTGTAGAGGGAGCTTTACTCTGTATCTAACCCCGTGCTGTACCTGTCCTGAGAGTGAGTGTTTGATGGGGGACAGTGTAGAGGGAGCTTTACTCTGTATCTAACCCTGTGCTGTACCTGTCCTGGGAGTGTTTGATGGGGGACAGTGTAGAGGGAGCTTTACTCTGTATCTAACCCCGTGCTGTACCTGTCCTGGGAGTGTTTGATGGGGGACAGTGTAGAGGGAGCTTTACTCTGTATCTAACCCCGTGCTGTACCTGTCCTGGGAGTGTTTGATGGGGGACAGTGTAGAGGGAGCTTTACTCTGTATCTAACCCCGTGCTGTACCTGTCCTGGGAGTGTTTGATGGGGGACAGTGTAGAGGGAGCTTTACTCTGTATCTAACCCCGTGCTGTACCTGTCCTGGGAGTGTTTGATGGGGGACAGTGTAGAGGGAGCTTTACGCTGTATCTAACCCCGTGCTGTACCTGTCCTGGGAGTGTTTGATGGGGACAGTGTAGAGGGAGCTTTACTCTGTATCTAACCCCGTGCTGTACCTGTCCTGGGAGTGTTTGATGGGGGACAGTGTAGAGGGAGCTTTACTCTGTATCTAACCCCGTGCTGTACCTGTCCTGGGAGTGTTTGATGGGGGACAGTGTAGAGGGAGCTTTACTCTGTATCTAACCCCGTGCTGTATCTGTCCTGGGAGTGTTTGATGGGGGACAGTGTAGAGGGAGCTTTACTCTGTATCTAACCCCGTGCTGTACCTGTCCTGAGAGTGAGTGTTTGATGGGGGACAGTGTAGAGGGAGCTTTACTCTGTATCTAACCCTGTGCTGTACCTGTCCTGGGAGTGTTTGATGGGGGACAGTGTAGAGGGAGCTTTACTCTGTATCTAACCCCGTGCTGTACCTGTCCTGGGAGTGTTTGATGGGGGACAGTGTAGAGGGAGCTTTACTCTGTATCTAACCCCGTGCTGTACCTGTCCTGGGAGTGTTTGATGGGGGACAGTGTAGAGAGAGCTTTACTCTGTATCTAACCCCATGCTGTACCTGTCCTGGGAGTGTTTGATGGGGACTGTGTAGAGGGACCTTTACTCTGTATCTAACACTGTGCTGTACCTGTCCTGGGAGTGTTTGATGGGGGACAGTGTAGAGGGAGCTTTACTCTGTATCTAACCCTGTGCTGTACCTGTCCTGGGAGTGTTTGATGGGGGGACAGTGTAGAGGGAGCTTTACTCTGTATCTAACCCCGTGCTGTACCTGTCCTGGGAGTGTTTGATGGGGACACTGTAGAGGGAGCTTTACTCTGTATCTAACCCCATGCTGTACCTGTCCTGGGAGTGTTTGATGGGGGACAGTGTAGAGGGAGCTTTACTCTGTATCTAACCCCGTGCTGCCCCTGTCCTGGCAGTGTTTGATGGGGGACAGTGTAGAGGGAGCTTTACTCTGTATCTAACCCCGTGCTGTACCTGTCCTGGGAGTGTTTGATGGGGGACAGTGTAGAGGGAGCTTTACGCTGTACCTAACCCTGTGCTGTACCTGTCCTGGGAGTGTTTGATGGGGGACAGTGTAGAGGGAGCTTTACTCTGTATCTAACCCCGTGCTGTACCTGCCCTGGGAGTGTTTGATGGGGACAGTGTAGAGGGAGCTTTACTCTGTATCTAACCCCGTGCTGTACCTGTCCTGGGAGTGTTTGATGGGGAGACAGTGTAGAGGGAGCTTTACTCTGTATCTAACCCCATGCTGTACCTGTCCTGGGAGTGTTTGATGGGGGGGACAGTGTAGAGGGAGCTTTACTCTGTATCTAACCCCGTGCTGTACCTGTCCTGGGAGTGTTTGATGGGGGGACAGTGTAGAGGGAGCTTTACTCTGTATCTAACCCCATGCTGTACCTGTCCTGGGAGTGTTTGATGGGGGGGACAGTGTAGAGGGAGCTTTACTCTGTATCTAACCCCGTGCTGTACCTGTCCTGGGAGTGTTTGATGGGGGGACAGTGTAGAGGGAGCTTTACTCTGTATCTAACCCCATGCTGTACCTGTCCTGGGAGTGTTTGATGGGGGGACAGTGTAGAGGGAGCTTTACTCTGTATCTAACCCCGTGCTGTACCTGTCCTGGGAGTGTTTGATGGGGGGACAGTGTAGAGGGAGCTTTACTCTGTATCGAACCCCGTGCTGTACCTGTCCTGGGAGTGTTTGATGGGGGACAGTGTAGAGGGAGCTTTACTCTGTATCTAACCCCGTGCTGTACCTGTCCTGGGAGTGTTTGATGGGGGGACAGTGTAGAGGGAGCTTTACTCTGTATCTGACCCCGTGCTGTACCTGCCCTGAGAGTGAGTGTTTGATGGGGGGACAGTGTAGAGGGAGCTTTACTCTGTATCTAACCCCGTGCTGTCCCTGTCCTGGGAGTGTTTGATGGGGGACAGTGTAGAGAGAGCTTTACTCTGTATCTAACCCCATGCTGTACCTGTCCTGGGAGTGTTTGATGGGGACTGTGTAGAGGGACCTTTACTCTGTATCTAACACTGTGCTGTACCTGTCCTGGGAGTGTTTGATGGGGGACAGTGTAGAGGGAGCTTTACTCTGTATCTAACCCTGTGCTGTACCTGTCCTGGGAGTGTTTGATGGGGGGACAGTGTAGAGGGAGCTTTACTCTGTATCTAACCCCGTGCTGTACCTGTCCTGGGAGTGTTTGATGGGGACACTGTAGAGGGAGCTTTACTCTGTATCTAACCCCATGCTGTACCTGTCCTGGGAGTGTTTGATGGGGGACAGTGTAGAGGGAGCTTTACTCTGTATCTAACCCCGTGCTGCCCCTGTCCTGGCAGTGTTTGATGGGGACAGTGTAGAGGGAGCTTTACTCTGTATCTAACCCCGTGCTGTACCTGTCCTGGGAGTGTTTGATGGGGGACAGTGTAGAGGGAGCTTTACGCTGTACCTAACCCTGTGCTGTACCTGTCCTGGGAGTGTTTGATGGGGGACAGTGTAGAGGGAGCTTTACTCTGTATCTAACCCCGTGCTGTACCTGCCCTGGGAGTGTTTGATGGGGACAGTGTAGAGGGAGCTTTACTCTGTATCTAACCCCGTGCTGTACCTGTCCTGGGAGTGTTTGATGGGGGGACAGTGTAGAGGGAGCTTTACTCTGTATCTAACCCCGTGCTGTACCTGTCCTGGGAGTGTTTGATGGGGGACAGTGTAGAGAGAGCTTTACTCTGTATCTAACCCCGTGCTGTACCTGTCCTGGGAGTGTTTGATGGGGGACAGTGTAGAGGGAGCTTTACGCTGTATCTAACCCTGTGCTGTACCTGTCCTGGGAGTGTTTGATGAGGACTGTGTAGAGGGACCTTTACTCTGTATCTAACCCTGTGCTGTACCTGTCCTGGGAGTGTTTGATGGGGGACAGTGTAGAGGGAGCTTTACTCTGTATCTAACCCTGTGCTGTACCTGTCCTGGGAGTGTTTGATGGGGGGACAGTGTAGAGGGAGCTTTACTCTGTATCTAACCCCATGCTGTACCTGTCCTGGGAGTGTTTGATGGGGGACAGTGTAGAGGGAGCTTTACTCTGTATCTAACTCCGTGCTGTACCTGTCCTGGGAGTGTTTGATGGGGGGACAGTGTAGAGGGAGCTTTACTCTGTATCTAACCCCATGCTGTACCTGTCCTGGGAGTGTTTGATGGGGGGGACAGTGTAGAGGGAGCTTTACTCTGTATCTAACCCCGTGCTGTACCTGTCCTGGGAGTGTTTGATGGGGGGACAGTGTAGAGGGAGCTTTACTCTGTATCTAACCCCATGCTGTACCTGTCCTGGGAGTGTTTGATGGGGGGGACAGTGTAGAGGGAGCTTTACTCTGTATCTAACCCCGTGCTGTACCTGTCCTGGGAGTGTTTGATGGGGGGACAGTGTAGAGGGAGCTTTACTCTGTATCTAACCCCGTGCTGTACCTGTCCTGGGAGTGTTTGATGGGGGGACAGTGTAGAGGGAGCTTTACTCTGTATCTAACCCCGTGCTGTACCTGTCCTGGGAGTGTTTGATGGGGGGGACAGTGTAGAGGGAGCTTTACTCTGTATCTAACTCCGTGCTGTACCTGTCCTGGGAGTGTTTGATGGGGGGACAGTGTAGAGGGAGCTTTACTCTGTATCGAACCCCGTGCTGTACCTGTCCTGGGAGTGTTTGATGCGGGGACAGTGTAGAGGGAGCTTTACTCTGCCTCAATTTCTGAAGCTGATTCCCTCTGGTGGAAGGGAATGTGATAAACGAGAGTAGCCTTTCTGCTTTTGTGTATATGTTTTCATGGGACCTGGGCAGCATTCGCTGAGCCATTTGCTGCCGATTCCTAACTGCCTTTGAACTGAGTGTCCTGCTTGCCTGTGGGGGGGTTTGCAGGGAGGTGGGAGGGAAGAAGGTGGTGGCAGTGGTAAGAACTGGACTCAGACTGGGTGAGGATGGCTGATTTCCTTCCCTAAAGATGATTTTTTCCCACAATTCCTGATAGTCGCACCGTCACCATTATATTCCGGCTTCAGTAACTCCAATTCCATCAGCTGGAATTTGAACTCATTCCCCTGATGCTGGGTCTTGGCCTTCCAGATCCAGTGCTATTAACATTACACCATCACCTCCCACTGACCACAAACCTGACCACACGGCAGCCCCAAGACCAAGGACACTGAAAGAATTTCACATCGGTGAGATCCTAAATGAATATTTCTCATCAGTATTTACTGTTGAGAAAGGTCGGGGTGTTCGGGAACTTGGGGAAATAAATAGTGATGTCTTGAGGAGTGTACACATTACAGAGAAGAAGGTGCTTCAAGTCTTAAAACGCATCAAGTTAGATAAATCCCCGGGACCTGATGAGGTGTATCCCAGGACACTGTGGGAGGCTAGGGAGGAAATTGCGGGTCCCCTAGCTGAGATATTTGAATCATCGATAGTCACGGGGGAGGTGCCTGAAGATTGGAGAGTGGCAAATGTTGTGCCTTTGTTTAAAAAGGGCTGTAGGGAAAAGCCTGGGAACTACAGGCCAGTGAGCCTCACATCTGTGGTGGGTAAATTGTTGGAAGGTATTTTGAGAGACAGGATCTACAGGCATTTAGAGACACAAGGACTGATTAGGGACAGATAGCATGGCTCTGAGTGGAAAGTCATGTCTCATGAATTTGATTGAGTTTTTTGAAGGGGTAACCAAGAAGGTAGATGAGGGCAGTGCAGTTGATCTTGTCTACATGGACTTTAGCAAAGCCTTTGATAAGGTACCACATGGTAGGTTGTTGGATACATCTAATGGCATCCAGGGTGAGGTATCTAAATGGATACAAAATTGGCTTCTTGACAGAAACCAGAGGATAAGCCACGGTGATCGGATCTCCAGCATTGAGTCCATCCCTGTGGCTCAGAAGGGAAGGGAGAGAGCAGGAGAGCAATAGTTATTGGGGACGCAATGGTTCAAGGGACAGATAGGAGGTTCTGTGGCAGCAAGAGAGACTCACGGATGGTATGTTGCCTCCTGGGTATCAGGGTCCGTGATGTCTTGACTGTATTTTCAGGATCCTTAAGTGGAGGGGAACAGTCACAAGTTCTGGTATACATCAGTACCAATGACATAGGTAAGAGAAGGGATGGGGATTTAAAACAGGAATTTAGGGAGCTCTGGTGGAAGCTGAGAGCCAGGACAAAACATGTTGTCATCACTGGTTTGTTGCTGGTGCCACGTACTAGTGAGTTGAGGAACAGGGAGAGAGTGCAGATAAGCACATGGCTTCAGGGATGGTGTAGGAGGGAGGGTTTCAGTTGTATGGATAATTGGAGCACATTCTGGGGAAGGTGGGATCTGTACAAACTGGATGGTTTGCACCTGAACCAGAGGGGCACCGATATCCTGGGAGGGACATTTGATAGGATGCAGAGCTGGGCTGAAAAGCGGCAGATGGAGTTTAACCCTGGTAAGTGTGAGGTGATTCATTTTGGTGGGACAAACTTGAATGCGGATTACAGGCACAACGGCAGTGTTCTGAGGAATGTGGAGGAACAGAGAGATTTTGGGGTTCATATCTACAGATCTCTGAAGGTTGCCACTCAAGTGGATAGAGCCATGAACAAAGAACAGTACAGCACAGGAAACAGGCCCTTCAGCCCTCCAAGCCTGCGCCGCTCATGCACCCACCTAGACTATTCGTTTGTATCCCTCCATTCCCAGTCTGTTCATGTGGCTATCCAAATTAGTCTTAAACGATCCCAGCATGTCTGCCTCCACCACCTTGCTTGGCAGTGCATTCCAGGCCACCAACACCCTCTGCGTAAAATACGTCCCCCTGATATCGGAGTTATACCTCACTCCCTCACCTTGAACCCGTGACCCCTTGTGATCATCACCTCCGATCTGGGAAAAGCTTCCCACTGTTCACCCTATCTATACCCTTCATAATTTTATACACCTTTATTAGGTCTCCCCTCATCCTCTGTCTTTCTGGGGAGAACAACTGCAGTTTACTCAATCTCTCCTCATAGCTCAGACCCTCCATACCAGGCAACATCCTGGTAACCCTTTTCTGCACTCTCCAAAGCCTCCACGTCCTTCTGGTAGTGTGGAAACCAGAACTGGATGCAGTATTCCAAATGTGGCCTAACCAACATTCAATATAGCTGTACCATCATATGCCAACTTTTATACTCTATGTCCCATCCAATAAAGGCAAGCGTGCCATATGCCTTCTTCACCACCCTCTCCACCTGTGCTGCCACCTTTCAGGATCTGTGGACTCACACACTCAGGTCCCTCTGTGTCTATACTCCTGATGGTTCTGCCAATAATTGTGTAACTCCCCCCTACATTAGATCTACCGAAATGCATCATTTCGCATTTATCTGGATTAAATTCCATCTGCCATTTCTCTGCCCAAAGAAGGCTTATAGTGTGTTAGCGTTTATTAACAGAGGGTTTGAGTTTAAGAGCCGTGGGGTTATCCTGGAACTGTACCAGATGTTGGTGAGACCATATCTGGAATATTGTGTGCAGGTATGGTCACCATAAGAAGGATGTGGAAACATTGGAGAGAGTGCAGAGGAGATTTACCAGGATGCTGCCTGGTTTGGAGGGTAGGTCTTATGAGGAAAGGTTGAGGGAACTGAGGCTTTTCTCTTTAGAACAGAGGAGGATGAGAGGCAACTTCATAGAGGTTTATAAGATGATGAGAGGGATAGATAGGGTGGATATTCAGAGACTAGTTCCTCGGGTGGATGTAGCTGTTACTAGGGGGCATAACTGTAAGGTTCATGGTGGGAGATATAGGAGGGATCTCTGAGGTAGATTCGTTACTCAGAGAGTGGTTGGGGTGTGGAATGCACTGCCTGCTGTGATAGTGGAGTCGGACACTTTAGGAACTTTCAAGCGATTATTGGATAGGCACATGGAGCAAACCGGAATGATAGGGAGTGGGATAGCTTGATCTTGGGTTTAGACGTAGCTCAGCACAACATAGAGTGCCAGAGGGCCTGTACTGTGCTGTACTGTTCTATGTTCTAAATTAGAGGGTGGTTGTGGAGGGTTGGCTTTCAGACTGGAGGCCTGTGACTAGCGGTGTGCCTCAGGGATCAGTGCTGGGTCCACTGTTATTTGTCATTTATATTAATGATTTGGATGAGAATATAGGAGGCATGGTTAGTAAGTTTGAAGAGGACACCAAGATTGGGTACATGGTGGACAGTGAGGTAGGTTTTCTCCAATTGCGACAGGATCTTGATCAATTGGGCCAGTGGGCTGACGAATGGCAGATGGAGTTTAATTTAGATAAATGTGAGGTGATGCATTTTGGTAGGTTGAACCAGGGCAGGACTTACTCAGTTAATGGTAGGGCGTTGGGGAGAGTTACAGAACAAAGAGATCTAGAGGTACAGGTTCATAGCTCCTTGAAAGTGGAGTCACAGGTGGACAGAGTGGTGAAGAAGGCATTCGGCATGCTTGGTTTCATTGGTCAGAACATTGAATACAGGAGTTGGGACGTCTGGTTAAAGTTGTACAAGACATTGGTAAGGCCACACTTGCAATACTGTGTACAGTTCTGGGTCACCCTATTATAGAAAGGATATTATTAAACTAGAAAGAGTGCAGAAAAGATTTACTGGATGTACAAACCATCAACCATTTACAAACCATCAAGTCCCAGATGCTACCAGGACTTGATGGATTGAGTTATAAGGAGAGGCTGGATAGACTGGGACTTTTGTCTCTGGAGCGTAGGAGGCTGAGAGATTATCTTATAGGGATCTGTAAAATAATGAGGGGCATAGGAATAACAGATGTGTCGAGTATAGGGCTAACGGGAGGACTTTGAATAGTGTGGATGAGCAGAGGGATCTAGGTGTATGTGTACATAGATCCCTGAAAGTTGGGAGTCAAGTAGATAAGGTTGTTAAGAAGGCATATGGTGTCTTGGCGTTTATTGGTAGGGGGATTGAATTTAGGAGTCGCAGCGTCATGTTGCAACTGTACACAACTCTGGTGCGGCCGCACTTGGAGTACTGTGTGCAGTTCTGGTCCCCACATTACAGGAAGGATGTGGAGGCTTTGGAGAGGGTGCAGAGGAGGTTTACCAGGATGTTGCCTGGTATGGAGGGGAGGTCCTATGAGGAGAGGCTGAGGGATTTGGGGTTGTTTTCGCTGGAAAGAAGGCAGCTAAGAGGGGATCTTATTGAAACATATAAGATGATTAGAGGTTTAGATAGGGTGGATAGTAATAGCCTTTTTCCTCTGATGGAGAAATCTAGCACGAGGGGGCATGGCTTTAAATTAAGGGGGGGTAGTTATAGGACGGATGTCAGGGGTAGGTTCTTTACCCAGAGGGTGGTGAGGGATTGGAATGCCCTGCCTGCTGCAGTTGTAAATGCGCCTAGTTTGGGGGCGTTTAAGAGATCCGTGGATAGGTTTATGGACGAAAAGGGATTGGTTTAGGTTAGTGGGTCATTGTTTTGTAACTGGTCGGCGCAACATCGTGGGCCGAAGGGCCTGTTCTGCGCTGTAATGTTCTATGTTCTATAGACAAGGTAGATAGTCAATATCTTTTCCCAAAAGTAGGGGAGTCTAAAACTAGAGGGCATAGGTTTAAGGTGAGAGGGGAGAGATACAAAAGTGTCCAGAGGGGCAATTTTTTCACACAGAGGGTGGTGAGTGTCTGGAACGAGCTGCCAGAGGCAGTAGTAGAGGTGGGTACAATTTTATCTTTTAAAAAGCATTGAGACAGTTCAATGGGTATAAAGGGATATGGTCCAAATATGGGCAATTGGGATTAGTTTAGGGGTTTAAAAAAAAGGGCAGCATGGACAAGTTGGGCCGAAGGGCCTGTTTCCATACTGTAAACCTTTATGACTCTATAATTGCACCGCAGTTCAGGAGCGCTAAGTCTGAGCTGCTGCACTGCCCTGTGGGACCAGCTACTGGCAAAGGTTCCCACCCTGACTCAATGCTTTCCTTGTCTGCAACACTGAAGATATAATCAAACCTCTCAGTGTCTCAGACTGTGCGTTCACATTGCTTGCTCAACTTCATACAGGAAGGTGGTGACAGTACAGCTCCTATCACTATGTTCCTGTCAGCAACTTCCTGAAACTCAGGAATGAGGGCCAAGGAAAAGGTAGCAAAATAAGCAGGAAAGAGAGAGAAAACAGAGGGGGAGAAACAGGAGAGCTTGTAAGCCAGAGCAGAGAAAAATACACGAGAGAAATTTAAAAAATCAGAAAAATGACAGGAGCGAGAAACAGGAATGGGCAGGGACGACAAGCAAGAGAGAATCTGATGTGGCAACAATAATCTCTCCCTCAGTGTCCATAAAATGAAGGAGATTGTCATCGACTTCAGAAAACATAAAGGAGAACATGCTCTGGTTTGCAACAACCGGGACAAAGTGGAAAGAGCCGAGACCTCCAAGTTTTTAGGTGTCCAGATCACCAGCAACCTGTCCTGGTTCCCCCCACGCTGACACTATAGTTAAGAAAGCCCCACCAACACCTCTACTTTCTCAGAAGACTAAGGAAATTTGGCATGTCAGCTACGACTCTCACCAACTTTTACAGATGCCCCATAGAAAGCATTCTTTCGGGTTGTATCACAGCTTGGTCTGGGTTCCTGCTCTGCCCAAGACCATAAGGAACTACAAAAGGTTGTGAATGTAGCCCAATCCATCACACAAACCAGCCTCCCATCCATTGACTCTGTCTACACTTCCCACTGCCTCGGGAAAGCAGCCAGTGTAATTAAGGACCCCACACACCCCGGACATTCTCTCTTCCACCTTCTTCCATCGGGAAAAAGATACAAAAGTCTGAGGCTACGTACCGACCGACTCAAGAACAGCTTCTTCCCTGCTGCTATCAGACTTTTGAATGGACCTACCTCACATTAAGTTGATCTTGCTCTACACCCTAGCTATGGCTGTAACACTACATTCTGCACTCTCTCCTTCTCTATGAATGGTATGCTTTGTCTGTATAGTGTGCAAGGTAGGAATAATGGTAGGAAGGATTATTACGTGGCGAAAAACTGCAGCAGGCGACGGTGCAGAGGGACCTCGGGGTCCTTGTGCATGAGTCACAAAAACCCAGCTTGCAGGTGCAGCAGGTGGTCAGGAAGGCAAATGGGATGCTGGCCTTCATAGCGAGGGGGATTGAATATAAAAGTAGGGAGGTCTTGCTGCAGCTGTATAGGACATTGGTGAGGCCGCAGCTGGAGTACTGTGTGCAGTTTTGGGCGCCGTACTTACGCAAGGATATTTTGGCCTTGGAGGGAGTGCAGAGGAGGTTTACTAGGCTGATACCGGAGTTGAGGGGGTTGAGCTATGAGAGGCTGAATAAACTAGGCTTGTACTCACTAGAGTTTAGAAGAATGAGGGGAGATCTCATTGAGACGTATAAGATGATGAATGGGATGGATAGGATAGAGGTGGAGGGATTCTTCCCACTTAGAAAGGACAGGAGGACTAGGGGGCACAGCCTCAAGATAAAGGGGGGCGGTTTAGAACGGAGTTGAGGAGGAACTTCTTCACTCAAAGGGTGGTGAATCTCTGGAATTCTCTGCCCGTTGAAGTGGTGGAGGCTACCTCGCTAAATATTTTTAAGACGCGGGTTGATGGGTTTTTGATAAGAGAGGGGATTAAGGGTTATGGGGAGAGGGCGGGAATGTGGAACTGAGCCATGACAGATCAGCCATGATCTTATTGAATGGCGGGGCAGGCTCGAAGGGCTAGTTGGCCTACTCCTGCTCCTATTTCTTATGTTCTTATGAAACAATACTTTTAACAGTATGTTAATACATGTGATAATAATAAAATCAAAAAGAAAGTTAATGGATGAAAAGAGAAAAGACAACAAAAACAAACAGGAGGAGAGTGAGTGAGAAAGAGCAGCACAGTGAGAAAAACAGGACACAGCGGATAAGCAAGGGAGAATGATTGGGAAATCCAGGGAGAGGAAGAGTGAGGAACTGAGAGAGACAGACATAAGATCATAGGACATAGGAGCAAAATTAGACCATTCAGCCCATCAAGTCTGCTCCACCATTCAATCATGGCTGATATTTTTCTCATCCCCATTCTGCCTTTTCCCGTATCTATCTCTGCCTAAACAACAGAGGGAAAGCAGGGACAGATGAAAGGCTGGGGTATGAGAGCCTGGTGCTGTAGATATGTGAATGTGGGGAGTTAAGCTTCGGGGGGGGGGGGGGGGGGGGGGGCAGGGATCTCAATGCCTTTCTTCATTAAGTGTCACCCAGCTTGTGATGAGGAACACAGGAGTCAGCTCCTGGTCTCCTACATCTCGACATCACTGCCAGTGACAACCAAGAATTCCGCATAGCCAAACCTCCACCCATAACAGAGGCCCCGGGGAACCAATCCCGGCTCCGGGAGAGATTGGAGAATCATTGCCAGTGTTGGTAGATATCAGGGAAACAATCCCAGCTCCATCAGGGATTGGAGAATCGTTCCCAGCGGCGGGAGGGATCGGGGAACCAATCCTGGCTCCAACCTCAGTGAATCAACCCCGGCTCCAGGAGAGATTGGGGAACCAATCCCAGTCCCAGGAAAGCTCAGGGAACTGGGAATGTGGTTAAAAGGGAATGTTGTGTAAATGCAGTCCCAGGTTCAAGGGAAACGTTGTGTAAACGCAGTCCCAGGTTAAAAGATAATGTTGTGTAAACACAGTCCCAGGTTAAAGGGGAATGTTGTGTAAACATAGTCCCAGGTAATAGGCTGGAATAATTCCAGATTTCTAAATACCCTGTTACTTGAAGAATGCAAAAGATAAGAAATAACAAAAATGTTATAATTTTTTATTGAACAGCGCTTCCAGCTCATCCCTTCCCATATACACCTCAACAGCCCCTCCCCACACGCACCTCAACACCCCCTCCCCACACACACCTCAACAGCCCCACACCATATACATGCACAGAATCATACTCTGTACACTACCCCAGCCCATAAACAGCCACGGAATAACACACTGTATCCTCCCTGTATACTCCTGTCCATATACACACACTGAATCTCACACTGTATACTCCCTCTGTCCATATGATCAAAGAACAAAACACAGGAAAAAGGCCCTTCGGCCCCACAAGCCCACACCGCCCATTTTAACATTCAGTGAATGCCTCAGTCCAATCCTTCTACCTACGACTTTTGTCAACACCTCTTGGACTCCACAATAAAAGGGTGCATCCACAGAATAACATTATTATACTCTCCCTGTCTGTATACAGCCAGACTGACACACAGTATGCTCTCCCTGTCTGTATACACCCAGACTGACACACAGTATGCTCTCCCTGTCTGTATACTCTCCCTGTCTGTATACACCCACAGACTAACAAAGGATACTGTTCCTGCTCATATAGGTTCATATGCATCCACAGAGACTGGCACAGTGAACAGCACTGCTGCCTCACAGCGCCTGGGACCAGTATTTGATTCTGGCCTTGGGTCACTGTCTGTGTGGAGTTTGCATGTTCTCCCCGTGTCTGCGTGGGTTTCCTCCGGGTGCTCTGGTTTCCTCCTACAGTCCAAAGATGTGCGGGTTAGGTTGATTGGCCATGTTAAATTTACCTGAGTGTAGGGGATTAGCAGGGTAAATATGCAGGAATAGCATCTGGGTGGGATTGTGATCAGTACAGACTCGATGGGCTGAATGGCTTCCTTCTGTACTGTTGGGATTCTATGATATACACAGACACACACTCTGTATACTCTCCCTGTCCATGGGTACATGGATGAGAGGGGTGTGGAGGGATATGGTCCAGGTACAGGTCAGTGGGACTAGGCAGAAAAATGGTTTGGCACAGACAAGAAGGGGCAAAAGGCCTGTTTCTGAGCTGTAATTCTCTATGGTTCTATAAAGGCCCACTGAGCGTGAGCTTTGCAATGTGAAGCCAGGGTGGAGTGTCAGGACAGAACTCACTGCAGCTGACAAAACTCTACTTCAAACCGGATATGGAGAGCCACACCTTCAAATGCAAACAGGAGTCAGTGCTGATTCAGCCCAGAAAGACAGCAGTCTGTACAAACATCACATCTATCTGCATCTGACCTGCTGGGGATACTGAGAATTGTGAGGGAAATCGAATGGGCAACTAGATTTCCCCACCAGGGGGAGGTGGAAGAGAACGGAATAAAATGTTCAAATCAGAGATTTGGATAAAACGGCCCTCACACAAACGTGAAACCACTGTACCAAAGACAAGCATTGAGTGGTGTCCATATTAGAGCAGAAACATGGAGGGAGGAAATGTTCTACTACTGTGAGGGGCTTGTTTGGGTGGGGAAAGGAGTGTGGGTTCTGGCAGGGGGGAGCAGGGGCCGGGGAGGGGTGGGGGGGGGGGGGGGGGGGGGGTATAGGGGGAGTGGGGCTGGGGAGGGTTGCGCTGTAAAGGGGGGTAACGTTGCAATGGCTGCTGTCTCTATCTGCACAGACAGCCAGGCTGTTCACTCTGCAGGTTCTAATGGAGTTTCTCCGCTTCATTCCCATCAGCTCTCCCTGATCACTGCACTGCTCAGTGCTCTAACTATCCAGAAAGACGTGTGCCAATGAGCCCAGTCCCCAGTTACACCTTCTGAACTGGAGCCTGGCCCTGCGCTATCCTCTTCTTACTCTTCATCCTACTCCTGGCATAAACCCGCAGGAAGAGAGAGAAGAAAACAGTGACCAGTCCGAAAGCACCCACCACCGTGACAGAGTGACCGTAGATAAAGCAGGACAGGAGGATGGCAAATGCCTGGCGAAGGGTCATGATGATGGTGAAGACAGCAGCTCCAAACTGGCTAATGGTGTAAAAAATGAAGAGCTGTCCGCACGCTGAACAAATGGATAATAAGCCAGCGTGTACTGCAAACTCAGGGTGCTGGATCATAAAGAGCAGCGACTGGAAGAAAGCACCCTGTTCCAGGAGTGAACCAATGGTGAAAAGGCAGGAGAAGAGATTCACTCCAAACATCATCTGGATAGAGGACATCTTGTACTTGAAGAGAGCGTCCTGCCAGTTGGAGGTGAAACTGTCAAAGAGGATGTAGCCAGCGAGGATGACCACACCGGAGAAGGTAGTGACGGTGGGCGGATGTTTGTTCTGCGTGTTGGATAACAGGAACATACTGACTCCGACAGAGATGAGAATGGCTGTCAGGTACTCCCAGTATTCATAACTCTTGTGAGATACAATCTTGCCCATCAGCATTACAGGAATGACTTTGGAAGCCTTGGCCAGTACCTGGGTGGGAAAACTGATAAACTTCAAAGCTTCATACTGGCACCAGCTGCTCAGGATGTTGGAGATGGAAGCAAAGGAATATTTGTACATGGGAGCCCCGTGACGAGGCTGTTTAGTGAGAGCGCAGCACAGGCCAGCCACTGTGACAGCTAGGATACGGTTCATAAAAACCAGAAACTGGGAGTCCTGGAACTTCACACCAGGGTCAGTCTCTGTTCTCCCATACGCCCTGGTCATCACCCGTTCCTGCAGAACCCCCCACGTCAGGTAGGAAGCCTGGGGAGAAAACACACAAACCACTGATCAGGGCAAATCACAAAACGAGGTGAGAGTTTAGAGGGGGGGGGAGTGGTCACTCTGTCTCCTGGGTGAGGGGGGGGCATGGCCATCGTTAGAGTTCAGTATTATTGGCCTCTCACCTTCTGGAAGAGGATCACACAGGCATCGCTGGCAAGATCAGCATTTGCTGCCTATCCTCCATTACCCATGAAGTGAGTTACTCACTCATTCACTCAGAAAACGGTGGATCTGGAATCACAGCGAAACCAGCAGATTTCTGTCTCTAAAGGACATTAGTGGCCCAGGTGGGTTCTTATGACAATTGATGAAAATTTCATGGTCGCCATTATTGAGACTAGCTTTATATTCCAACATTTTGTTCTGAATTAAATTGAAATTCCACCACTTGCCATGGTGGGACTTGAACCCGGGTCTCTGGATAACTAACCTACTATATTACCATCTCTAAGAACCAGGGAGCTAGAGCATTGGGAAACTTTTACAAACCAAAGTGTTACTTAAAAAAGTAATAAAAGGAGCAATGGCAAATTAAAAATTAATTCTAGTGCAAAATTTAAAAACTGATAGCAAAAGATTCGATAAGTATATAAAAGGAAGAAAGTAACGGAAGTCAATGTTAGTCCCTGAGAGGAAGAGACAGGAGTGGTACAGGCTAAGTTAATATTCTGCCTGTTCCACAGAACCATCCCACTGGTAACAGGTAACTGAAAAGGAGAAATTTAAAACAATTGCCATCACTAAGGAAAAGTACTGAGCAAACTATTAGGATTAAAGGCAGACAAGTCCCCAGGGCCCGATGGCTGACATCCCAGGGTTTTAAAGGAAGTGACAGCAGAGATAGTGAATCCATTGGTTATAATATTCCAAAATTCCCAGACTGTAGGAAAGGTTCCAGTGCATTGGAAAAATGCTAATATAGCATCCTTATTCAAAAAGGGAGAAAGGCAGAAAGTAGGGAACGACAGATCGGTTGGTTTAATGTCTGTTGTTGGGAAATTTTCAGAATTCATTATAATGGAAGTAGTAATGGGACATTTGGAAAGTCAAAACACAATCCATCGGAGTCAGTGCGGTTAATGAAGGGTAACTCATGTTTGACTGGGTTTGCCAGCGTGCTTTGAAGATGTACCAAAGTGGATATTGTTGATGTTGTGTATGTGGACTTTCAGAAGGTGGCTTGATAGGGTGCTGCACAAATGGTTAATATCCAAGGTGCGACCCCATGGGGTTAGGGGCCATTTATTCATTAGGATAGAGGATTGGTCAGCCTGTAGAAAGCAGAGTCAGGATAAATGGGTCTTTGTCAGCTTGGCAAGATGTAATTAATGAGGTGTCCCAGGATTCAGACCACAGGCCCCAACTATCTACCACATGTATTAAGGACGTGGATGCAGGGATAGAGTGGACTAGAACCAGATTTACAAAACAGATGTAAATCACGATAACAAAATAACTTACAATTGGATATAGATTAAGTGAATGGGGCAGTAAACGGCAGATGGAATTTAATATGGATAAGTGTGAGGTGATCTATTCTGATCTGTGCAATAAAAAGGCAAATCATCTAAATGGAGAGAAACAACAAAATGCTTCAGTGTAGAGGGATCTGGTCTAAACATTGGCAAGTGCTGCTGCAGCTCTACTGAGCACAGTCGAGGCCAATCTGGAATCTTGCATACAGTTCTGGTCCCCTTATCTGAGGGAGGACGTAAATGCATTTGAGTCAGTTCAGAGGAGCTTCACTAGATTGATTACAGGATGAAGAACTTATCTTATGAAGAGAGATTGAGCAGTTTACACCTATTCTGGCTGGAGTTTAGAAGAATGAGGGGAGATCTAATTGATTTCAGATGCTAAAGGGGAGATGCTGAGAGGATGTTTCCACTTGCTGAAGATTTGAGAACGAGAGATATCATTTTTGGCTAAAGGAGAGGCAGATTTAGAACAGAAATGAGGAGGAAATACTTCACTCAGAGAGGTGAATCTGTGGAATTCCCTACCTGAGAGTGCAGTGAATGCTGCAATGTTAAACACATTAAAGGAGAATATAGAGAGGATTTTAATTAGTGGGATGAAGGCTTACGGACAGGCAGATCCAAGCAGGGCTCTCTGGTGGGAGAGAGAGAGATGGGGGAGGGTGCTGGGTGCTCTGGTGGGAGAGAGAGAGATGGGGGAGGGTGCTGGGTGCTCTGGTGGGAGAGAGAGAGATGGGGGAGGGTGCTGGGTGCTCTGGTGGGAGAGAGAGAGATGGGGGAGGGTGCTGGGTGCTCTGGTGGGAGAGAGAGATGGGGGAGGGTGCTGGGTGCTCTGGTGGGAGAGAGAGAGATGGGGGAGGGTGCTGGGTGCTCTGGTGGGAGAGAGAGAGATGGGGGAGGGTGCTGGGTGCTCTGGTGGGAGACAGATGGGGGAGGGTGCTGGGTGCTGTCCGAGGATCCGCAGGGCAGGACTTGCTCTCAGTGGGAGTCAGTCACCTGTAATCCAAGAACACAGGCCAGCAACTTAAAGGTCTGTCGGGTGAAGGATGTTTCTGTCGCCTCAGTTCGGGAAGTTGGGGAAGGTTCATCCTGCACTCCGGACTTCAGATCACTCCCAAACACACAGGTTTTAATCAGAGGGAAACACAGGCCTCGGCCTAAAACACAGAAGATAACATATCACAGATAAATGGAAAAGACCTCAACGATCAATATTAAAACCATCAGTCACACTAAACCCTCTCAGCAAAAACATTCCTCCTCATCTGGGCAGCACGGTGACACAGTGATTCACACTGCTGTCTCACAGCGCCAGGGACCCGGGGCAGCACGGTGACACAGTGATTCACACTGCTGTCTCACAGCGCCAGGGACCCGGGGCAGCACGGTGACACAGTGATTCACACTGCTGTCTCACAGTGCCAGGGACCCGGGGCAGCACGGTGACACAGTGATTCACACTGCTGTCTCACCCCTCACCCAGAGAAACTCTCCCCCACACACTCCGTCACCCACAGAGAGAAACTGCACCCCCAACACACCCCCACCCATGTGGGCAGGCACCCTGCCACAGACACCCCCACCCACGTGAGCAGACACCCTGCCACAGACACCCCCACCCACGTGAGCAGACACCCTGCCACACTGTTATACCTGTTTCCAGGTAGTTGCTGTGTTTGAAATATTGAACGAGAAGATATCCGGGGAGGATGATGGTGGAATAACCAGCAAGATTGATGAAGAATCTCAGAATCCAGAATTCAGACCAATCCCTATCCAGAGTGGAATCCTCGGTAGCGCTGACAGAGACACACAACATCAGAACAAGGAGGATCTTCCTGTAATACACATCAAATCCATCCACACAGAGTTAAATCACAGCCGCTGATCCCATCACTGCCCCCGTGCGCTCTCCTCCACACTAACCACCACCCCCTGTCTCACCCTCTCCTCCACACTAACCTCCACCCCCCGTCTCACCCTCTCCTCCACACTAACCTCCACCCCCGTCTCACCCTCTCCTCCACACTAACCACCACCCCCCGTCTCACCCTCTCCTCCACACTAACCACCACCCCCCGTCTCACCCTCTCCTCCACACTAACCTCCACCCCCCGTCTCACCCTCTCCTCCACACTAACCTCCACCCCCCGTCTCACCCTCTCCTCCACACTAACCTCCACCCCCCGTCTCACCCTCTCCTCCACACTAACCTCCACCCCCCGTCTCACCCTCTCCTCCACACTAACCACCACCCCCGTCTCACCCTCTCCTCCACACTAACCTCCACCCCCCGTCTCACCCTCTCCTCCACACTAACCACCACCCCCCGTCTCACCCTCTCCTCCACACTAACCACCACCCCCCGTCTCACCCTCTCCTCCACACTAACCTCCACCCCCCGTCTCACCCTCTCCTCCACACTAACCTCCACCCCCCGTCTCACCCTCTCCTCCACACTAACCACCACCCCCCGTCTCACCCTCTCCTCCACACTAACCACCACCCCCCGTCTCACCCTCTCCTCCACACTAACCACCACCCCCCGTCTCACCCTCTCCTCCACACTAACCTCCACCCCCCGTCTCACCCTCTCCTCCACACTAACCACCACCCCCCGTCTCACCCTCTCCTCCACACTAACCACCACCCCCCGTCTCACCCTCTCCTCCACACTAACCTCCACCCCCCGTCTCACCCTCTCCTCCACACTAACCACCACCCCCCGTCTCACCCTCTCCTCCACACTCCCCCCCGCCCCGTCTCACCCTCTCCTCCACACTAACCTCCACCCCCCGTCTCACCCTCTCCTCCACACTCCCCCCCGCCCCGTCTCTCCCTCCCCTCCACACTCCCCCCCGCCCCGTCTCTCTCGCTCCCCTCCACACTCACCCCCGCTCCGTCTCTCTCCCTCCCCTCCACACTCTCCCCGTCTCTCTCCCTCCCCTCCACACTCTCCCCGTCTCTCTCTCTCCCCTCCACACTCTCCCTCCCCTCCACACTCGCCCCGTCTCTCTCCCTCCCCTCGACACTCGCTCCGTCTCTCTCTCCCCTCCACATTCTCCCCGTCTCTCTCTCTCCTCCACACTCTCCCCGTCTCTCTCTCTCCTCCACACTCTCCCCGTCTCTCTCTCTCTCCTCCACACTCTCCCCGTCTCTCTCTCTCCTCCACACTCTCCCGTCTCTCTCTCTCCTCCACACTCTCCCCGTCTCTCTCTCTCCTCCACACTCTCCCCGTCTCTCTCTCTCCTCCACACTCTCCCCGTCTCTCTCTCTCCCCTCCACACTCCGTCTCTCTCTCTCCTCCACACTCTCCCCGTCTCTTCTCTCTCCTCCACACTCTCCCCGTCTCTCTCTCTCCTCCACACTCTCCCCGTCTCTCTCTCTCCCCTTCCACACTCTCCCCGTCTCTCTCTCTCCCCTCCACACTCTCCCCGTCTCTCTCTCTCCCCTCCACACTCTCCCCGTCTCTCTCTCTCCCCTCCACACTCTCCCCGTCTCTCTCTCCTCCCTCCACACTCTCCCCGTCTCTCTCTCTCCCTCCACACTCTCCCCGTCTCTCTCCTCTCCTCCACACTCTCCCCGTCTCTCTCTCTCCTCCACACTCTCCCCGTCTCTCTCTCTCTCCTCCACACTCTCCCCGTCTCTCTCTCTCCCTCCACACTCTCCCCGTCTCTCTCTCTCCTCCACACTCTCCCCGTCTCTCTCTCTCCTCCACACTCTCCCCGTCTCTCTCTCTCCTCCACACTCTCCCCGTCTCTCTCTCTCTCCTCCACACTCTCCCGTCTCTCTCTCTCCTCCACACTCTCCCTGTCTCTCTCTCTCTCCTCCACACTCTCTCCGTCTCTCTCTCTCCTCCACACTCTCCCCGTCTCTCTCTCTCCTCCACACTCTCCCCGTCTCTCTCTCTCCTCCACACTCTCCCCGTCTCTCTCTCCCTCCACACTCTCCCCGTCTCTCTCTCCTCCACACTCTCTCTCCCCGTCTCTCTCTCTCCTCCACACTCTCTCCCGTCTCTCTCTCTCCCTCCACACTCTCTCTCCCTGTCTCTCTCTCTCCCTCCACACTCTCCCCGTCTCTCTCTCTCCCCTCCACACTCTCCCTGTCTCTCTCTCCCTATCTCTCTCTCCTCCACACTCTCCCCGTCTCTCTCTCTCCTCCACACTCTCCCCGTCTCTCTCTCTCCTCCACACTCTCCCCGCCTCTCTCCCTCCCACTCTCTCTCCCGTCTCTCTCTCTCCTCCACACTCTCTCTCCCCGTCTCTCTCTCTCCCTCCACACTCTCTCTCCCCGTCTCTCTCTCTCCTCCACACTCTCTCTCCCCGTCTCTCTCTCTCCTCCACACTCTCTCTCCCCGTCTCTCTCTCTCCTCCACACTCTCTCTCCCCGTCTCTCTCTCTCCTCCACACTCTCTCTCCCCGTCTCTCTCTCTCCTCCACACTCTCTCTCCGTCTCTCTCTCTCCCTCCACACTCTCCCTGTCTCTCTCTCTCCCCGTCTCTCTCTCTCTCCACACTCTCCCCGTCTCTCTCTCTCCTCCACACTCTCCCCGTCTCTCTCTCTCCTCCACACTCTCCCCTGTCTCTCTCTCTCCCCTCCACACTCTCCCCGTCTCTCTCTCTCTCCTCCACACTCTCCCCGTCTCTCTCTCTCCTCCACACTCTCCCCGTCTCTCTCTCTCCTCCACACTCTCCCCGTCTCTCTCTCTCCTCCACACTCTCCCCGTCTCTCTCTCCCTCCACACTCTCCCCGTCTCTCTCTCCCCTCCACACTCTCTCTCCCCGTCTCTCTCTCTCCTCCACACTCTCTCTCCCCGTCTCTCTCTCTCCTCCACACTCTCTCTCCCCGTCTCTCTCTCTCTCCACACTCTCTCTCCCCGTCTCTCTCTCTCCTCCACACTCTCTCTCCCTGTCTCTCTCTCTCCCCTCCACACTCTCCCTGTCTCTCTCTCTCCCCTCCACACTCTCCCTGTCTCTCTCTCTCCCCGTCTCTCTCTCTCCTCCACACTCTCCCCTCTCTCTCCCTCTCCTCCACACTCTCCCCGTCTCTCTCTCTCCTCCACACTCTCCCTGTCTCTCTCTCCCCTCCACACTCTCCCCATCTCTCTCTCTCCTCCACACTCTCTCTCCCCGTCTCTCTCTCTCCTCCACACTCTCTCTCCCCGTCTCTCTCTCTCCTCCACACTCTCTCTCCCCGTCTCTCTCTCTCCTCCACACTCTCTCTCCCCGTCTCTCTCTCTCCTCCACACTCTCTCTCTCCTCCACACTCTCTCTCCCCGTCTCTCTCTCTCCTCCACACTCTCTCTCCCTGTCTCTCTCTCTCCCCTCCACACTCTCCCCGTCTCTCTCTCTCCCCTCCACACTCTCCCTGTCTCTCTCTCTCCCTCCACACTCTCCCTGTCTCTCTCTCTCCCCTCCACACTCTCCCCGTCTCTCTCTCCCCTCCACACTCTCCCCGTCTCTCTCTCCCCTCCACACTCTCCCCGTCTCTCTCTCCCCTCCACACTCTCCCCGTCTCTCTCTCTCCTCCACACTCTCCCTGTCTCTCTCTCTCCCTCCACACTCTCCCTGTCTCTCTCTCTCCCCTCCACACTCTCCCCGTCTCTCTCTCCCTCCACACTCTCCCCGTCTCTCTCTCCCCTCCACACTCTCCCTGTCTCTCTATTTCCCTGTCTCACTCTCACCGCTCTCCTTGCCCCTTCTTCCCCTGACACCGCACTCCTTCCTTCACTCCCCTTCCTGCCCCAGTCTCCCCTCTCGCTTCCCCTCACTCTCCCCCTCCTCCTTTCCCTACATTACTCACTCTTCCCCCTCACCCCTCCACTCTCCTCCTCCCCAATACTCCCTCTTCTTCTCTCTCCTCTTCCCCTACCCCCACCATTTACCCCCTCACCCCTTTCCCTCTCCTCTCTCTCCCCCCTCCCCTCCCCCTCTCCGCACCCCCTCCCCCCTCTCTCTCCCCCCTCTCCCCTCCCCTCTCTCCTCCCCCTCCCTCCCCTCTCCCCTCTCCCCCCTCCTCCTCTCTCCCCCCTCTCCCCTCCTCCCCTCTCCCCTCCCTCTCTCTCCCCCCTCCCTCTCCCCTCCCCTCCCCCCTCTCTCCCTCCCCTCCCCCCTCTCTCCCACCTCCTCCCGGGCTCCATGCCTCTCCACCTCTCAGTCCCGGTTCAGGCCGCCTCAATCGCCGGGGCCTCTCCCCCTGGGCCCCGCTGCAGCATCACCCGGCACCGAGCCTCGGCCTTTCGGGCTGCGCTGCCCGGGGAGGGAGCGGCTTCCAGCGGCACCGGGAGCGGCAGCGGCGATGCTGCACCTTCCCCGCCCGGGATAGCGGCTCCAGCAGCGGCCGGGAGGACCCGGAGAGGAGCGCCCCCTGCGGCCGGGAGGACCGAGCGGAGCGGCCCCTGCGGCCAGGACAACCCACAGCAGCGCCCCCTGCGGCCGGGAGGACCGAGCGGAGCGGCCCCTGCGGCCAGGACAACCCACAGCAGCGCCCCCTGCGGCCGGGAGGACCGAGCGGAGCGGCCCCTGCGGCCAGGACAACCCACAGCAGCGCCCCCTGCGGCTGGGAGGACCGAGCGGAGCGCCCCCCGCGGCTTGGAGAACCTGGGGCGGGCCGCCCCCGGCCCCCGCGCCCGGCAGGACACAGAGCAGCGCCCCTAGCGGCCCGGTGGACCGAGTGGTAATTTCCCCCCCGAGCGGGCGGGAGGACAGAACGGAGCGCCCCCAGCGGCCGGGAGGACCCATAGCAGCGCCCCCTGTGCATGGGAGGCATAACTACAGCACCCCAGAGGGCGGGAAGAATAACTGCAGCGCCGGAGTGGACAGGAGGAACAACTGCAGCGTTCCTCGTGGATGGCAGGAATAACTGCAGTGACCCGGTGGATGGGAGGAATAACTGCAGCACCCCCCCCCCCGCGGGCGGGAGGAATAATTGCAGTGCCCCCAGTGGACTGGAGGAATAACTGCAGCACCCCCCCCCCGCGGGCGGGAGGAATAACTGCAGTGCCCCCAGTGGACAGGAGGAATAACTGCAGTGCCCTGAGTGGGTTGGAGGAATAACTGCAGTGCCCCCAGTGGACAGGAGGAATAACTGCAGTGCCCCCAGTGGACAGGAGGAATAACTGCAGCCCCCGCCCCCCCAGTGGGTGGGAGGAATAACTGCAGTGCCCCCAGTGGACAGGAGGAATAACTGCAGAGCCCCCAGTGGGTGGGAGGAATAACTGCAGTGCCCCCAGTGGACAGGAGGAATAACTGCAGAGCCCCCAGTGGGTGGGAGGAATTGGGGGAATTTGTCCCACTCTCTGGGCCCTGGGTGAAGCTGGAGGAATCACCCAGCTCTCCGAACCGCTCCCTTGTTCAATAATACCATGGCTAATCTTTCATTTCTCCATCATTGTCCTGCAATGAGGTTTTAAAGAGGTTTCTGTAGAGCTGGTGGATAAACCGGTCATCATTTTCCAAATTTCTTTAGGTTCTGGACTAGTTCCTGGTGATTGGAAGGTAGTAAATGTCCCCCTGCTCTTTCAGGGTGTGAGGGACAGTTCACCTTGTATCAGTGACAGGGAAAATGTGGCATTGATTGTAAAGGATAAGTTAATGGTGATGTGATTGGGCAGAGTCAGTGTGGATTTACAAACCGGTTGGAGTTTTTTGAAGATGTTACTAACAGAATTGATAAAGGAGAGTGAGTGGACATTGTATACTTGGACTTTCAGAAAACCTTGGATAAAGTTCCCCACAGAAGATTAATTAGCAAAAGGAAAGCACATTGTGAGCAACAGGTAAAGATGCTGTTAACACATATATCTGTACACCATAGAGAAATAGCCTAAAGTCAGGTAAACTGGATATAGTCAGGCACATTGATAACCCACATTATAGAAACAACTGTGATTTTAGTCACAAACATAGGGCATAAAATTCGCTGCTGCTAACAGAGCAATAGTCAGGGACAATAAAAAGACTGCCTATGGTGTAGGAATAACACCAGATGTGTGGGTCCAAGTTTTAAAAAGCAAATGGTATACAAGATGTGTTGTTTCTACAACTAAGCATAAAAGGGGGAAAAAGGTCACTGAGATAGTCAGGACAGCAGTGATTAAGTTGGCAAAGGATTGATTACCGCCAATCTGAACTGGACATGTAACAGTGTTGGATAAGATGGATGAGTTTACTAATGCACTCTTGTGATAACAGGAGACATTGTTAGATGGGGAGTAGAGGGGATGGAAACTTGGGGCACCTCGAGCCAATAGGGGAATGATAACACATAGATGGGACAGGGACCACCAATTAGGGGAGAACAACACATTGCAAAGCCATTACAACGCTTGTAAAAAAGTATAAAATGTGCTGTAAATCGATGTAAGGTGTGCCTATTTTATTGGACACCTGGTCTTGCAAGAACGTTAAATAAAATATCTTGCTCCTTCAGAACTTGACTAAATTGTTTGACTGTGAGCTGCGTTTCTCACAACATGGAATAGGAGGCAATCTGCCTGGATTGAGGACTGGTGAACTGTTGGGGTTTTGTCAAGAGATTTCAGACCTTGTTAAGGACACAGGGTATTTATTGATAAAGAGGAACAGGAGCTCTAGGAGTTCATAATTTACCTCGCGGATGGTGGCACTTTCCAATCCATTGTTGATCCTTTTCTCTGCCCAGCAAGAAAATAAGAAGTCTCACAACACCAGCTCAAAGTCCAATGGATTTATTTGGAATCAGAAGCTTTTGGAGCAGCGCAATTCCGAATGGACTTTAACCTGGTGTTGTGAGACTTTTTACTGTATATTCCTATTTACTGTGTATTTCCTATAACTGTTCAAACTCTCTAAGTACATGATCTCACACTTCTCTATGTTAAAATCCACCTGTCACTTTACCGCCCACTCTACCAACCCATTGATATGGTTTTGGAGATTATAGCTCTCCTCTACACTATCCACCACTCGGCTAATCTCTTTGTGTCGTCTGTAAATTTCCCAATCGCACCTCCCATGTTCATGTCCAAATCATGAATATATAACACAAACAGCAAGGGTTCCGACACCAAGCCCTATGGAACACCACGTGAGACAGCTTTCCATTCACAAGGACATCCATAGATTATTGCCCTTTATTTCCTGTTACAAAGCCAGTTTGCCACATTACGCAGTATCCCATGGCCTCTTACTTTTCTGACCAATCAGCAATGTGGGACCTTGTCAAACTCCTTGTTAAAATCCATGTACACCACATTGACTGAATTCCCTTCATCAACCCTTCCTGTCACTTCCTCAAAGAATTCAATCAAATTTGTGAGGCAAGACTTTCTTTTAACAAATCCATGCTGACCATCCCTAACAAGTCCATCCACAGGTATTCCCATTCCTCAGGATTCATTCTATTAATCTGCCCACCACTGACGTAAGACTAACTGGTCTATAATTGTTTGGCATTTCCTTCAATCCCTTTTTAAACAATAGAACTACCTTTGCATTTCTCCAGTGCTCTGGTACCTCCCCTGCATCAAGCGAGGATTGGGAAATCATCCTGAGAGCAGCTGCTATCTCCTCCCTGACCTCCTTCAGGAGCCTCAGAAACAATCCACCTGGCCCTGGTGATTTATTAACCTTCAATGGTTCCAGCCTTTTGACTACTTCCTCTCTCTCTGTGACTTTCCTGTCCAATATCTCAGTGGTCCTCCTGGACTACTGAATCTGCATCTTCCCTTTATAAACACGGAGACAAAATATTCATTTAAAACTTTTTCCACAGCCACTGCATCAACACACAGCCTCACTTCTTCATCTCTGCTTTTTGTGAACTAATCTTTTACCACTAATATATTAATAAAACATCTTTGATTTTTTAAAATTTTACTTTTTCATGCCCTCTCTTTGATTCTCTTTCTGACTTTACCCTGACATTTCCAACATTTATCTGGGCTTTCTGCAGTACTTATTCCTTTGTGTCTGTCCTACACTTTCATTTTCTGTTTGATCTTCCTGTGTATTCCTCCAGACCACCAGGACAGTTGTTTGTTTTTTGAATTAATTAGGCCTCTCCTCATTTAGAGGAGGGTCAGAAATGTTGATCTTATTTTTTATTTACTGGTGAAGTTTATCCAGCTCTTTTCACTCTTCCTTCTGCTGCTGTGACTTGCTTTACTTTCTGACTGACTGCAGCTTTATTGTAATTTATTGATAAAAAGGCCTTATTATACAGAAGAATGTGACCTAACTCAGTTTTGCTTTCAACTCTTCATTCAGCCATTTCGGGTCTTCCACTGCCCTTTTGCTGGGGTCTTTTGTTGTCCTCCTTCTGCACCGCACCCCCCCCCCCGCCCCCGCCGGGACTCTTACTGTTTACTCCAAGTCTGGCATTGCTACTTGCTTGAGGGTTTATTACCTCCTCTGAGCTCCACAATTGCCTCTTTTTGAGGTTTTGATTTCCTCCACTGAGTTCTGGCATTGTTTACAGACCCCCTTTTTAGAGTTGCCCTCTTCCTGGAGTCTTCTCTGATTTTTCTGGGCCTGGTCTTTTGTTCCTTCTTGTGGTTGTATCATTAAATGTTGTGCAACTTTAAATACATTACCTCTTTAAATGCATTACTGCTTTAAGACTGTCAGCTCTTTTGAAAGCTGCCAACAGCTACTGTTTGTGGCTGTGTTTTTCGCACCTTTCTGGTGGAAGGCTACAGGTCCTCCATCCTGGATCCTTATTTAACTTCTCTTTGAGCTGCTGAAGACTCTAATTTGTGTTGTTTTCCTGTGAATTCTGGACAATCCTTGTTCTAACGTTGACCTGTCAGTTTGACCAGTGCCAGGCCGGCAGGAACCCTTTCTCACTTTCTAACAAATGGAACTCCTCTTCTGAAACCTTCTAACCCTCACTGCCTGCATCGCTGCCACAGACCCCACTCTCTCCCCATCCCTGCAAACCCCCCCAAGACCCCCACCCTTCACCACCCACCCCACTCTTCCCCCTCACTCACACCCCTCACCCTCCTCACACACCCCCCTCACCCCCACCACCCACACACCCCCTCACTCACACCCATCACCCACACACCCCCTCACTCACACCCATCACCCACACACCCCCTCACTCACACCCATCACCCACACACCCCCTCACCCCCACCACCCACTCACACCCCCTCACTCACACCCATCACCCACACACCCCCTCACCCCCACCACCCACTCACACCCCCTCACTCACCACCCTTCACCCCCCTCACACCCCCCACCCCTCCCCAGCACCCACCCCCCAACCCTTCACCCTCACTCTGCATCCCCCTCACCCAGCACCACTCATCCCCCACCCTCGTCCCACACACCCCTCAGCCCCTACGCCGCACACCTCCCACTCCCTCACCCACCACCTCTCACAACCCCCACCCAACTCTCCCCAGCACCCACCCCCAACCCTCCACCCTCACTCTGCACCCCACGCACCCCCCTCACCCAGCACCACTCATTCCCCACTCTTGCACTGCACACACCTCACCCACCACCCCTCACCCTCCCACCCCCTGCACACCCCCCACCCTCCCCAGCACCCAACCACCCCACACACCCCCTCACCTCCCACCCCTACCCCCCAAATCTCCCACCACTCTCACTCCTCACCCCGCATACTCCCCTCACTCAGCATCCCTCACCCCCACCCTTGCGCACGCCTTCACACCCCTGCCGTTACTGGTACCCCCCCCCAACCCTCCATCCTCACCCCCATCCCACCACACCTCACCCCTCCCTCACACTCCCATCCCCTGCACATCCCCCCATCACTCAGTACCCCTCCCACCAACCCCCCAACCCTCATCCTGCACACCCCCTCACACCACCAACTCCCTCACACTCACCCCACACACCCCTCTCATCCCCCACCCTCACCCCCTTACTCCTCCGCCCCGCACACCCCCACCCTCCGCCCCGCACACCCCCACCCTCCGCCCCGCACACCCCCACCCTCCGCCCCGCACACCCCCACCCTCTGCCCCGCACACCCCCACCCTCCGCCCCGCACACCCCCACCCTCTGCCCTGCACACCCCCACCCTCCGCCCCGCACACCCCCACCCTCTGCCCCGCACACCCCCACCCTCTGCCCCACACACCCCCACCCTCTCGTCCCCTCACTCCGCACACCCTGAGAGAGGACCCCACTCACTCAGTTTCCATTGGTCCCTCGAGTCAGGTCACTCTCCTCTGCTGTGCTGTTTTAAAAACAGTAAAAAGTCTGACAACACCAGGTTTTAGTCCAACCGATTTATTTGATAATATACTCACAAGCTTTCGAGGGACACCCTCTTCGTCAGGTGAATGGAGAGTTTTTAAAAAGTCAAACAGCCCAAATCACTGAACTGACAGACACAAGATAAAGGGCCATTCTCACACTGACCAGCTGTGACCAGTGGGATAACACAAAGGTCAGAACTTGGGCCCCACTAACCACAATATATAGCAATAGCTTGGATCAAATTAGAATCAAAGAATCCTCCAGTGCAGAGAGAGGCCATTCAGCCCATCGAGCCTGCACCAACCACAATCCCACCCAGATCCTATTCCCACATATTTACCCACTAATCCCTCTCTAGCCTATGCATCCCAGGACACTAAGGAGCAATTTTAGCATGGCCAACAAGCAAAGCTAGTGGCTTGGACTACCAAATAAGCCTGCTAGACTCCAGTCTGGTGTTGTGAGACCTCCTACCGTGTTTACCTCCCCTGTTGCCAGTGAGGATGTGGGAACCAAATGTCACATTTCTAAGTTTGACCATGATAAAATGCTGTATCAAAAATGGAAGTCAGAAGCTTTCTCCCAGGGTGGGAGAGTCAGTTACTAGGGGGCATGAGCTTTTCAGTGAGGGGGGGTAAGGTTTAAAGATAATTTACCAGGCAAGTTTTTACACATAGGGTGGTGGGTGCCTGGAACTCGTTGCTGAGGAACAAAGTGGAAGCAGATACAGTAGCGACTTTTACATCTTGGCAAATACATGAATACAATCAGAAGAAAGGGACGTGGTCCTCGGAAGGGTAGGAGGTTTTAGTTCAATTGGGAGAAAATTCCTCCGGGTGGAGGAAAATGACGCAGACAGCTGGTGTCAGAAGCTTGGCTCAGCGTGTGCTCCCTGGAGGAACCAGTGCCCTCATCAGCTTCCAATTGTGAGTGAGAGCCCAGGGGCACTCCTGAACTACCCGTCTCTGGACTGCCTGGTGGGCTGACACCAAAAGCAGCCTGTCTATACAGGAGGGGGGGAGGGAAGAGAGACAGGGTAATAGTCATTCTATAGTCAGGCACTACTGTGGCCATCAATGTGACTCCAGGATGGTGTGGTGCCTCCCTGGTGCTAGGGTCTGGGATGTCTCTGAACCACTGCAGGGCATTCTGAAGGGGGAGCATGATAAGGCAGAGATCATGGCGGTCCCTTGGGATCCAGGTTCGATTCTCGGCTAGGGTCACTGTATGGAGTTTCTACATTCTCCCCATGTCTGCGTAGGTTTCCTCCAGCTGACTGCATCGGTTTCCTCCGGGTGCTCCAGTTTTCTCCCACTATCCAAAAGACATACTGGTTAGGTGCATTGGCCACGCTAAATTCTCCTTCAGTGTACCCGAACAGGCGCTAGAGTGTGGCAACTAGGGGATTTTCAGAGTGACTACATTGCAGTGTAAATGTAAGCCTACTTGTGACACCAATAAACAAACTATAAACTTAAACTTCAGTGGTACATATTGGTACCAATGACATAGGTAGAAAGAGGGATCAAGAATTCAGGGAGTTGGGCAGTAGATTAAAAAGCAGGATCTCTTAGCTTGTAATTTTGGGATTACTCCCAGTGCCACACACTCACGAACAGAAATAGCAGAATAGGCAGATGAATGTGTGGCCTAACAGTTGGTGCAGGAGGGAGCGTTTGAGATTCCTGGATCACTGGGATCATTTCTGGGGAAGGTGGGACCTGTACAAACAGGATGGTCTACATGTGAACCAGAGTGGGACTAACATCCTTGCGGGACGTTTTGTTAGTGCTGTTGGGAGGAGTTTAAACTAATTTGGCAGTGGGAGGGACACTGGGGTGATTCATTTTGTAGGACAAACTTGAATGCGGATTACTGGGTGAACGGCAGGGTTCTGAGGAATGTGGAGGAACAGAGAGATCTTGGGGTTCATATCCACAGATCTCTGAAGGTTGCCACTCAAGTGGATAGAGCCGTGAAGAAGGCTTATAGTGTGTTAGTGTTTATTAACAGGGTGTTTGAGTTTAAGAGCCGTGGGGTTAAGCTGCAACTATACCGGACGTTGGTGAGACCACATTTGGAATATTGTGTTCAGTTCTGGTCACCTCACTATAAGAAGGATGTGGAAGCATTGGAGAGTGTGCAGAGGAGATTTACCAGGATGCTGCCTGGTTTGGAGGGTAGGTCTTATGAGGAAAGGTTGAGGGAGCTGAGGCTTTTCTCTTTGGAGTGGAGGAGGATGAGAGATGACTTAATAGAGGTTTATAAGATGATGAGGGGGATAGATAGAGTGGACATGCAGAGACTATTTCCTCAAGTGAATGTCGCTGTTACTAGGGGGCATAACTATAAGGTTCATGGTGGGAGATATAGGAGGGATGTCCGAGGTAGATTCTTTACTCAGAGAGTGGTTGGGGTGTGGAATACACTGCCTGCTGTGATAGTGGAGTCGGACACTTTAGGAACCTTCAGGCGGTTATTGGATAGGTACATGGAGCACACCAGAATGATAGGGAGGGGATAGTTTGATCTTGGGATTGGACATAGCTCGGCACAACATTGAGGGCCGAAGGACCTGTACTGTGCTGTAATGTTCTATGTTCTAAGACACACGCCATTAGCAGAATAAGGTCACAGAATCATACAGCAAAACAAACAAGTCAGAGGGAGTGCAGCTGTATTAAATTTCAAGGGAGTAAGGCCAGGCTGGATAGCCTCTACTTTTTAATAGACCTATTTCTGGGGAATGAGACCAGACAGGTGGTTGCGGTTGAAGTGATGATGATGGGGGAACATTTTAGTAATAGCGATCATAATATGGTGCAGTTTAAGCTTGTTATGGACTAAGACATAGGTGAGTTGCAAAAAAAGTTTTGGAATGGGGAGAGCGGATTTTAGTAAAGGCAGGATCTGGCCCAGGTGGACTGGAACACATACTAATGGGAAAGTCTACAGAAGAGCAGTGAGGAGGCATTGAAAAAGATATGGGGAGGGTGCAAGCCCAGCATGTTCCTTTGAGTGTGAAAGGAGGGAGTAAACCACAGCGAGAATATTGTGTGCAGTTCTGGTCGCCACACTATCAGAAGGATGTGATTGTACTGGAGGGGGTGCAGAGGAGGTTCACCAGGATAGAGCCATAGAGGTTTACAGCATGGAAACAGGCCCTTCGGCCCAATTTGTCCATGCTGCCCTTTCTTTTTTTAAACGCCTAAGCTAATTTCAATTGCCCGCATTTGGCCCATATCCCTTGAAACCCATCTTACCCATGTAACTACCTAAATGTTGTTTAAAAGACAAAATTGTACCCGCCTCTACTACTACCTCTGTTCCAGACACTCACCATCCTCTGTGTGAAAAAATTGCCCCTCTGGACACTTTTGTATCTCTCCCCTCTCACCTTAAACCTATGCCCTCTAGTTTCAGACACCCCTACCTTTGGGAAAAGATATTGACTATCTAGCTGATCTGTGTCCCTCATTATTTTACAGATCCCTATAAGATAATCTCTCAGCCTCCTACGCTCCAGAGAATAAAGTCCCAGTCTATCCAGCCTCTCCTTATAACTCAATCCATCAAGTCCCAGTAGCATCCTAGTAAATCAGGATGCTACCTGGGATGGAACATTTAAGAAGAGGTTGTGTAAGCTTGTGTTGTTTTCATTGGAGCAGAGAAGACTGAGGGGTGACCTGATTGAGGTGTACAAGATGATGAGAGACATGGACAGAGTGGATAAGGAGCAGCTGTTCCCCTTAGTTGAAGGGTCATTCACGAGGTGGGGTGGGGGTAACATGGTGAGGGTCATGAGGTTGAAGGGGGACGTGAGGGAAAACCTTTTTACTCAGAGGGTTATAACGGTCTGGAATGTGTTGCCTGGGAGGATGGTAGAAGCTTGTAAAAGGGTTCAGGTGAGAGGATAGGTTTTCTCATGTGCTGGTTCAGAGTCAATGGGCCTTTTCTCCGCTGAGCGATTCTGTGTCATTCTCCTGGACCCCACCCCATCTCCCTGACCCTGCCCCTCTCTGCTCCTGTTCTCTCTCTGTCTGACCCCACCCACTCAGCCTGGTCCCACCCCCTCAGTGTGGGTTAATCAGTCTTTCTGCATTTTGCTGGTTAGTTTGATTGAGTCATTATTCCACTGAGGGGTCAGGCTTGAAGGGCCGAATGGCCTGCTCCTGTTTCCAGTTTCTGTGATCCTTACTGACTTGTTTTTACCCAGGTTAAACAAGAACATAAGAAATAGGAGCAGGAGTAGGCCATCTAGCCCTTCGAGCCTGCCCCGCCATTCAATAAGATCATGGCTGATCTGTCGTGGCTCAGTTCCACTTTCCCGCCCTCTCCCCATAACCCTTAATCCCCTCTCTTATCAAAAACCCATCAACCCGCGTCTTAAAAATATTTAGCGAGGCAGCCTCCACCACTTCAACGGGCAGAGAATTCCAGACATTCACCACCCTTTGAGTCCTCAACTCCGTTCTAAACCGCCCCCCCCTTTATCTTGAGGCTGTGCCCCCTAGTCCTACTGTCCTTTCTGAGTGGGAAGAGTTTCTCCACCTCTATCCTATCCATCCCATTCATCATCTTATACGTCTCAATGAGATCTCCCCTCATTCTTCTAAACTCTAACGAGTACAAGCCTAGTTTATTCAGCCTCTCCTCATAGCTCAACCCCCTCAACTCCTGTATCAGCCTACTAAACCTCCTCTGCACTCCTTCCAAGGCCAAAATATCCTTGCGTAAGTACGGCGCCCAAAACTGCACACAGTACTCCAGCTGCGGCCTCACCAATGCCCTATACAGCTGCAGCAAGACCTCCCTACTTTTATATTCAATCCCCCTCGCTATGAAGGCCAGCATCCCATTCACCTTCCTGACCACCTGCTGCACCTGCAAGCTGGGTTTTTGCGACTCATGCACAAGGACCCCGAGGTCCCTCTGCACCGTCGCCTGCTGCAGTTTTTCGCCCCGTAAGTAATAGTCCTTCCTACCATTCTTCCTACCAAAGTGGACCACCTCGCACTTGCCAACATTAAATTCCATTTGCCATTTCCTGGCCCATTCGCCCAGCCTATCTAGATCCTTCTGCAGACTCTCCACACCCTCCGCACAATTTGCCGTTCCACCGATCTTGGTGTCATCAGCAAATTTCGACACCATACACTCGGTTCCCTCCTCCAGATCATCTATATAAATGGTAAATAGCTGAGGCCCCAGCACCGACCCCTGGGGCACTCCACTAGTCACCATCCACCAATCCAAATAGCACCCATTGACCCCCACTCTCTGCCTCTTATTCGACAGCCAATCCTCTATCCACGCTAACACCCTACCCCCAACTCCATGTCCCCTGACCTTCTGCAATAACCTCTTGTGAGGTACCTTATCAAACGCCTTCTGAAAATTGAGAAACACCACATCCATCGGCTCTCCTCTATCCACCGCCCTAGACACATCCTCATAGAACTCCAATAAATTCGTCAGACACGACTTCCCCTTAATGAAACTGTGCTGCGTCTGCTCTACCAAACAATTCTCCTCAAGATGCCTCGCTATTTTCTCCTTGATCACAGATTCTAACATTTTACCTACAACAGATGTTAAACTAACCGGCCTATAATTCCCTGCCTTTTGCCTGGCACCCTTCTTAAACAACGGCGTAACATTAGCCGTTTTCCAATCTTCCGGCACTTCCCCGGAATCCAGCAACATTTGGAAAATAATCACCAAGGCATCCACTATCACCTCCGCCATTTCTTTCAGAACCCTCGGATGCATTCCATCCGGTCCTGGGGACTTGTCCACAATCAGTCCCTCCAGTCTGTCGAGCACCGCCTCTCTAGTAACAGTAATGTCATTAAGACCCTCCATTCCTACCATCTTTCTATCGCTAACACCCGGCAAATTATTCACGTCCTCCTCCGTGAAGACCGAAACAAAAAAGTTATTCAAGACCTCAGCCATTTCCCCATCCCCTACCACTAAGTCCCCCTTCTCATCCTCTAAGGGTCCAACGTTCACCCTAGCCAGCCTCTTCCTTTTTATATATTTATAAAAACTCTTGCTATCCTTTTTTATATTAAGCGCTAGCCCAGCTTCATAGTTTCTCCTACCCTTCTTTATCAACTTCTTTGTCATTCTTTGTTGACATTTAAACCTCTCCCAATCCTCTTCTCGCCCACTACTCTTAGCTACTCTAAATTCCTCCGCTTTTAATTTAACACTTTCCTTCACCTCCTTTGTTATCCACGGCTTATTACCTCTCCTCCTACTATCCTTTTTGACCATCGGAATAAATTTCTGCTGAGCACCAAGAAAGATCTCCTTAAAGATCCTCCACTGTTCCTCAGCAGACCTACCTTCCAACGCGCTCCCCCAGTCCACATTTGCCAATTCTTCTCTCATCCTACCGTACTCCCCTCTATTCAAACAAAGGACGCGTGTCTGGGAACCCACTTTCTCCTCCTCCATCTGCACCAGAAACTCCACCATACAATGATCACTCTCCCCAAGAGGATCCTTCACCACAAGGTCCCTAATTCTACCCGCCTCATTACATAGCACCAGATCCAAGATAGCTCGCTCCCTCGTCGGCTCCAACAGACGCTGTTCGAGGAAACTATCCCGGCAGCATTCCAAGAACTCTTCCTCGAGCCCACCGCGTCCAACATGGGTCGACCAATCAATATGCAGATTGAAATCCCCCATAACTACGGCCGTCCCATTCCTGCACGCCGCACTTATTTGTGCGTTAACAGCCCGCCCCACCTCCAGATCATTATTCGGGGGCCTATAGACGACACCCACCAGCGTCTTCCTCCCTTTGCTGTTCCTAATCTCCACCCACAACAATTCCACGTTCTGCTCTTTGGTTCCTATATCATCCCTTCCTACCACCCTGATGCTATCCTTAATCAGCAGAGATCCCCCCCCCCCCCCACCTTTTTCCTCCTGCCTATCCTTCCTAAACACTTGATAGCCCTGTACATTCAGCTCCAAGTCCCTGTCACCCTGCAGCCACGTCTCTGTAATGGCCACCAGGTCATATCCATTTGTGCTGATCTGGTATATAAGTACTATGTTTTTGTGTGTAAAAAAGTAAAACGTGTCAAAATGAGCTTCAAGCTACAGATTTTATTTTGAACAGTATAAAAATAGTTTGTGTTTAATCCAAACCCGCCATTAGTATTACAACGGACTGTCAAAGCAGATTGGGAGCAGAGCAATGTGACAGATACACAGTTTCACAGAGCTCTGAAGCTGCACAAGGCCATTCGGCCCATTGTGTCTGTACTGGGATTCAGTCACTCACCAGGTAGTGGTCTGATGCAACCTCGTTTGCTTTGAGGGGTTTAGGTGGATGACAGGTTGCGTTCCTCACCCTCTCCCTGTTATTATGCAGCATCTGGTTGATGGCGTATTCATTCTCCGGGCCAATATCTGTCAACCGCAGGTCAAACTCCATCACAGTCTTGTTCATTGACATTCCCTCCTTGAGCTGCCTCCCACCTTCCTGGTAAAAAACAGGAAAACTTAGTGGAGTCGAGAGAAACAGAGAGACTCTATACAGACATGAGAGAGAGGTTGATAGAGAACTGAAGGAAAGAGACAATAGAATCATGAGAGAGGGGTTTGGGAAAGAGGGATTGGACTGAGAGTGGAAAAGAATCAATAGATGGAGAGACCTGCAGAGAACCAGGGAGCTGAGAGACAAAGACTTTCAGTAGAGAATCTCTCTGTATCAGAATCAGGAGAGACAGAAGCAGGAATGACTCCCAGGAACGCACAAGTTTTTCATTTCCTCAGTGTGGCTGAGTCAGAATCCGAGACTGTGACCTAACAGGAAAGAAAGTATCTTCAACGTGTAGACACAGTGTTTCAGAAAGACAGCTCACCACCGCCCTCACCAATCATTAATGGGCAATAAATGCTGACCTTGCCAGCAATGCCCGTAACTCCGGGATAAATAGAAACACACCCATGAGAAAGGGTGTGAACAAACGTCACGTTGCTGAAGCTGCAGTGCCTGCTGTGATACATGGCTATACAGAATTGGAAGATTCCATCAAACGACCTCTCTGTACGAGGGGAAGGGCACTGATGAAGTAACCTCTGTGTCCAGGACGGTGAGTTGCAGCCATCCAGCAGCCTGGCCTTTGTGGGGAGAACCTGGGGGTGAGATGTTCCTCACACTGTGCCCAAGTCCTGTTCAGTGTTTACTCCTTGGATATTCCTAACAAGTGGTGCAAGCAAGTGGGTGGAGTTGTATCTGGCCTGTTTTAAATTCATTCCCATAGAAACTAGAATCAGGAGTAGGCCATTCGGCCCTTCGAGTCTGCTCCACCATTCATTTTGACCATGGCTGATCATCTAATTCAATATCCTAATTCCACCTTCTCCCCATATCCCTCGATCCCTTTCGCCCCAAGAACTATATCTAATTTATTCCTGAAATCAGACAATGTTTTGGCCTCAGCTCCTTTCTGTGGGAGTGAATTCCACACATTCCCCACCCTCTGGGTGAAGAAATCTCTCCTCACCTCAGTTCTAAAAGGTTTACCCCTTATCCTCAAACTCTGACCCCTAGTTCTGGACTCTCCCCCACCATCAGGAACATTCTTTCTGAATCTCCCCTGTCTAACTCTGTTAGAATAGCCACAGGAATAGAAGCAGAAACATGGAAAGATAGAAAACAGAAGCAGGAGTAGGCAATTTAGTTCCTCGGCTATTTCTTTATTCCCTGTTATGAATTCTCCCATTTCTGACTGTGAGGGACCTACATTTGTTTTTGTCAATCTTTTTCTCTTTACATATAAGAACATAAGAACATAAGAAATAGGAGCAGGAGTAGGCCATCTAGCCCTTCGAGCCTGCCCCGCCATTCAATAAGATCATGGCTGATCTGTTGTGGCTCAGTTCCACTTTCCCGCCCTCTCCCCATAACCCTTAATCCCCTCTCTTATCAAAAACCCATCAACCCGCTTCTTAAAAATATTTAGCGAGGCAGCCTCCACCACTTCAACGGGCAGAGAGTTCCAGAATCTATAGAACCTTTCAGAGTCAAGTTTTATGTTCCCCACTAGCTTACTTTTATACTTTATTTTTCCCTTCTTAATCAATCCATTGGTCCTCCTTTGTTGAATTTTAAACTGCTGCCAATCCTCAGGCCTATTGCTTTTTCTTGCTAATTTGTGAAGCATGGTGCCTGGGAGGACTCAGCAATGTTTTGGAGAGAAGGTGGAGGGAGAATTGGGAGAGGCGCTGATAGACTTAACAGAAACATGGAGGAGTCAGTAGTTTGACTCATAACGGTCACTTTAATTGCTGTCTGTATGTTCTCCCCGTGTCTACATGGGTTTCCTCCCACACTCTGATTAGGGCGCTGGAGTGTGACGACTAGGGGATTTTCACTAACTTCATTGCAGTGACTAATAAATACATTTTAAACTTAGACACATTGTTGTACCACAAACATTTCCACACATACTGACCGGGCCAAAGTTATTACAGGAAAGATTAATGGACTTTAGGGTACGGTTCTTCATCAGGAGTTCAGAGAAGACCACGGCCGTAGGCTCCGTCAGCTCATTGCTTGACAAGTCGACGTCTTCCACTGAGGATTTGACCAGAGCTTTCCCCACGGCCTCACCCCCTTCATCACCGATTTGATTGAGGCGAAGGTTGATGGTTTTGAGGGTTGAATAACGACGGACTTTGTAGGAGATGGCCTTGGCTCCATAAGCTGAGATGCGATTATTGCACAGGTTGATATGCTCCAGGTTAGTCTTGTGGAGAAGCTTGGCCACGACCTTTGCTCCGCTGTCTTTGATCAAGTTGTGTGACAGGTCCAGCTCTTTCAGTGAGGGATGGTTTAGCATGTACTTCACCAACACTCGCAACTTCTCATCGTCAATCCTGTTCCGAGTGAGTTTCAGCACCCTCAGGCTCTTGCAAGAATTGATGGCCTTTGCGAGTGAGAAGCAGTCTCGGTATGTGAACTGGAAGATATTCCATTCAAAATTCATCCCGCAGTCTTTGACCCCGTACGTCACGTGCAGTTCTTCAAGATTGACAAGTTTGCTGAGTAAGATGCTGAAGTCAAAGTGATCAACTGAAGGTCCAGTCACATCACTATCACTACCGGCATCTGAAGAGTCATCATCGATGTTCTCAGAGCACTGTTTGACGGGAGGAAGGAGCTGGCCAATCTCTAACTTCTTCACATAGTTTTTACACAGTGGGATCAGTTCCAGGACTACTTTCATATCAGTGGTGTCTGGGACAAAGAACTCAATGATGTTCTTCAGCAGTCGTTCAAAGAACATTCTCTTCCAGCTTCCCCCATAACTGGAGGTGTCACACACTTCCCAGCACTCTAGGCAGCACCTTTTCCAATAGCCCTCATCGCTGACCAGGTTTGCTGTCACTTGCAGTGGGATACTGGTGGAGATCTTGGCCAATACCTTACGTTTATGCTTCTCGAGAAGTTGGTTCAAGATGGGGTGTTCTGTGATGTTAAAAGAGGAGATGGGGAATTAATGATTCAGCAACATTATCTCCAGTCACTGTGTACACATTAATCCTCATTCAAATCAAACCATCATTACAAAGACTCACCAAATAATAAAGCATAGAAAGTGGCAAATCGGCCCATTCTGCCTGTGCTAGCTCATTGAAAGAATTAATCCCACTCCCTACTTTTTCCATACAGCCTGGGGCTGCACTGTGGCACAGTTGTTAGCACTGCTGCCTTCATAGCGAGGGGGATTGAATATAAAAGTAGGGAGGTCTTGCTGCAGCTGTATAGGGCATTGGTGAGGCCGCAGCTGGAGTACTGTGTGCAGTTTTGGGCGCCGCACCTGCGCAAGGATATTTTGGCCCTGGAGGGAGTGCAGAGGAGGTTTACTAGGCTGATACCGGAGTTGAGGGGATTGAGCTATGAGGAGAGGCTGAATAAACTAGGCTTGTACTCGTTAGAGTTTAGAAGAATGAGGGGAGATCTCATTGAGACGTATAAGATGATGAATGGGATGGATAGGATAGAGGTGGAGAGACTCTTCCCGCTCAAAAAAGACAGTAGGACTAGGGGGCACAGCCTCAAGATAAAGGGGAGGCGGTTTAGGACGGAGTTGAGGAGGAACTTCTTCACTCAAAGGGTGGTGAATCTCTGGAATTCTCTGCCCGTTGAAGTGGTGGAGGCTGCCTCGCTAAATATTTTTAAGAAGCGGGTTGATGGGTTTTTGATAAGAGAGGGGATTAAGGGTTATGGGGAGAGGGCGGGAAAGTGGAACTGAGCCACGACAGATCAGCCATGATCTTATTGAATGGCGGGGCAGGCTCGAAGGGCTAGATGGCCTACTCCTGCTCCTATTTCTTATGTTCTTACAGTGCCAAGGACCAGGTTCAATTCCCGCCTTGGATCACTCTCTGCGTGGGTTTCCTCCGGTTCCCTCCACAATCTGAAAGATGTGCTGGTTAGGGTGCATCGACCAGAACAGGCGCCAGAGTGTGGTGACCAGGAGAATTTCACAGTAACTACATTACCTTGTTAATGTAAGCCTTACTTGTGATGAGTAAAATAAACTTTAAACTTTGTTAATAAACAAATGGGAACAGTATCTTTGTGGGAAATTCAAAATGTAGAATCAGTTTTAGTGCAGACAGAAAGAGTAAGGGAAATAAATCACTGGCCAGAGTGACTTATGTAGTTGACTCCCTCAACCACCCCCACACCCCTGCCCACCCACTGCCAACAGTCACTGTGAATCAAGAAATAACGGGGTCTTGTAAGAAAAGTGCTGCATTAACAATGGGCCAGTTTGATCTGCATATCAATCAAACTGGCAAAGATAGCTTTGAGGGTGCGTTAGTGTGTATTCAGGAGAGTTTCTTAGAGCAACCTGTTCTGGAAAGCAGTCAGGGTACAGGCTTTAGAAACCTGGAAACATGTACCAAGAGAAGATGAAATAATGATCTCATAGCAGAGGATCCTCTAAGTGACAAATAACATCATCAAATTACACCTTCATCTTAAAAAGAGCAACCTGGATCTGAAGCTAATGACTTAAATTTAAATAAAAGCAATTACAAAGTATGAAGACAGATTTGGCTAAAGTTGACGGGGAGTCTCTCACTCTCCAATCCCCGGAGTGACAAGGAGTCTCTCACTCTCCAATCCCCGGAGTGACAAGGAGTCTCTCACTCTCCAATCCCCGGAGTGACGGGGAGTCTCTCACTCTCCAATCCCCGGAGTGACGGGGAGTCTCTCACTCTCCAATCCTCGGAGTGACAGGGAGTCTCTCACTCTCCAATCCCCGGAGTGACGGGGAGTCTCTCACTCTCCAATCCCCGGAGTGACGGGGAGTCTCTCACTCTCCAATCCCCGGAGTGACAGGGAGTCTCTCACTCTCCAATCCCCGGAGTGACGGGGAGTCTCTCACTCTCCAATCCCCGGAGTGACAGGGAGTCTCTCACTCTCCAATCCTCGGAGTGACGGGGAGTCTCTCACTCTCCAATCCCCGGAGTGACAGGGAGTCTCTCACTCTCCAATCCCCGGAGTGACAGGGAGTCTCTCAGTCTCCAATCCCCGGAGTGACGGGGAGTCTCTCACTCTCCAATCCCCGGAGTGACGGGGAGTCTCTCACTCTCCAATCCCCGGAGTGACGGGGAGTCTCTCACTCTCCAATCCCCGGAGTGACAGGGAGTGTCTCACTCTCCAATCCTCGGAGTGACAGTGAGTCTCTCACTCTCCAATCCTCGGAGTGACAGGGAGTCTCACACTCTCCAATCCTCGGAGTGACAGGGAGTCTCTCGCTCTCCAATCCCCGGAGTGACAGGGAGTCTCACACTCTCCAATCCCCGGAGTGACAGGGAGTCTCTCGCTCTCCAATCCTCGGAGTGACGGGGAGTCTCTCGCTCTCCAATCCTCGGAGTGACAGGGAGTCTCTCACTCTCCAATCCTCGGAGTGACAGTGAGTCTCTCACTCTCCAATCCTCAGAGTGACAGGGAGTCTCTCGCTCTCCAATCCCCGGAGTGACAGGGAGTCTCTCACTCTCCAATCCCCGGAGTGACAGGGAGTCTCTCACTCTCCAATCCTCGGAGTGACAGTGAGTCTCTCACTCTCCAATCCTCGGAGTGACAGGGAGTCTCTCACTCTCCAATCCCCGGAGTGACAGGGAGTCTCTCACTCTCCAATCCCCGGAGTGACAGGGAGTCTCTCACTCTCCAATCCCCGGAGTGACGGGGAGTCTCTCACTCCCCAATCCTCGGAGTGACAGGGAGTCTCTCACTCTCCAATCCCCGGAGTGACAGGGAGTCTCTCACTCTCCAATCCCCGGAGTGACAGGGAGTCTCTCACTCTCCAATCCCCGGAGTGACGGGGAGTCTCTCACTCTCCAATCCCCGGAGTGACGGGGAGTCTCTCACTCTCCAATCCCCGGAGTGACAGGGAGTCTCTCGCTCTCCAATCCTCGGAGTGACGGGGAGTCTCTCGCTCTCCAATCCTCGGAGTGACGGGGAGTCTCTCGCTCTCCAATCCCCGGAGTGACAGGGAGTCTCTCACTCTCCAATCCTCGGAGTGACAGGGAGTCTCTCACTCTCCAATCCCTGGAGTGACGGAGAGTCTCTCACTCTCCAATCCTCGGAGTGACAGGGAGTCTCTCACTCTCCAATCCTCGGAGTGACAGGGAGTCTCTCACTCTCCAATCCTCGGAGTGACAGGGAGTCTCTCACTCTCCAATCCTCGGAGTGACAGGGAGTCTCTCACTCTCCAATCCCCGGAGTGACGGGGAGTCTCTCGCTCTCCAATCCCCGGAGTGACGGGG
Source organism: Carcharhinus amblyrhynchos (assembly GCF_965287045.1). Lineage (NCBI taxonomy): Eukaryota > Metazoa > Chordata > Chondrichthyes > Carcharhiniformes > Carcharhinidae > Carcharhinus > Carcharhinus amblyrhynchos. The sequence continues at coordinate 1,977 of NW_027650323.1, read as the reverse complement.
AGTCTCTCGCTCTCCAATCCCCGGAGTGACGGGGAGTCTCTCGCTCTCCAATCCCCGGAGTGACAGGGAGTCTCTCGCTCTCCAATCCTCGGAGTGACAGGGAGTCTCTCACTCTCCAATCCCCGGAGTGACGGGGAGTCTCTCGCTCTCCAATCCCCGGAGTGACGGGGAGTCTCTCACTCTCCAATCCCCGGAGTGACAGGGAGTCTCTCACTCTCCAATCCCCGGAGTGACAGTGAGTCTCTCACTCTCCAATCCCCGGAGTGACAGTGAGTCTCACACTCTCCAATCCCCGGAGTGACAGGGAGTCTCTCACTCTCCAATCCTCGGAGTGACAGTGAGTCTCACACTCTCCAATCCTCGGAGTGACAGGGAGTCTCTCACTCTCCAATCCCCGGAGTGACGGGGAGTCTCTCGCTCTCCAATCCTCGGAGTGACGGGGAGTCTCTCGCTCTCCAATCCTCGGAGTGACAGGGAGTCTCTCACTCTCCAATCCTCGGAGTGACAGTGAGTCTCTTACTCTCCAATCCCCGGAGTGACGGGGAGTCTCTCACTCTCCAATCCCCGGAGTGACAGGGAGTCTCTCACTCTCCAATCCCCGGAGTGACGGGGAGTCTCTCACTCTCCAATCCCCGGAGTGACGGGGAGTCTCTCACTCTCCAATCCTCGGAGTGACGGGGAGTCTCTCACTCTCCAATCCCCGGAGTGACGGGGAGTCTCTCACTCTCCAATCCCCGGAGTGACAGGGAGTCTCTCACTCTCCAATCCCCGGAGTGACAGGGAGTCTCTCACTCTCCAATCCTCGGAGTGACAGGGAGTCTCTCACTCTCCAATCCCCGGAGTGACAGGGAGTCTCTCACTCTCCAATCCTCGGAGTGACAGGGAGTCTCTCACTCTCCAATCCCCGGAGTGACAGGGAGTCTCACACTCTCCAATCCTCGGAGTGACAGTGAGTCTCTCACTCTCCAATCCCCGGAGTGACGGGGAGTCTCTCACTCTCCAATCCCCGGAGTGACGGGGAGTCTCTCACTCTCCAATCCCCGGAGTGACAGGGAGTCTCTCACTCTCCAATCCCCGGAGTGACAGGGAGTCTCTCACTCTCCAATCCTCGGAGTGACAGGGAGTCTCTCACTCTCCAATCCCCGGAGTGACAGGGAGTCTCTCACTCTCCAATCCTCGGAGTGACAGGGAGTCTCTCACTCTCCAATCCCCGGAGTGACAGGGAGTCTGTCGCTCTCCAATCCCCGGAGTGACAGGGAGTCTCTCACTCTCCAATCCCCGGAGTGACAGGGAGTCTCTCACTCTCCAATCCCCGGAGTGACAGGGAGTCTCTCACTCTCCAATCCTCGGAGTGACAGGGAGTCTCTCACTCTCCAATCCCCGGAGTGACGGGGAGTCTCTCACTCTCCAATCCCCGGAGTGACGGGGAGTCTCTCACTCTCCAATCCTCGGAGTGACAGGGAGTCTCTCGCTCTCCAATCCTCGGAGTGACGGGGAGTCTCTCACTCTCCAATCCTCGGAGTGACAGTGAGTCTCTCACTCTCCAATCCTCGGAGTGACAGTGAGTCTCTCACTCTCCAATCCCCGGAGTGACAGGGAGTCTCTCACTCTCCAATCCCCGGAGTGACAGGGAGTCTCTCGCTCTCCAATCCTCGGAGTGACAGGGAGTCTCTCACTCTCCAATCCCCGGAGTGACAGGGAGTCTCTCGCTCTCCAATCCTCGGAGTGACGGGGAGTCTCTCACTCTCCAATCCCCGGAGTGATAGGGAGTCTCTCACTCTCCAATCCTCGGAGTGACAGGGAGTGTCTCACTCTCCAATCCCCGGAGTGACAGGGAGTGTCTCAGTCTCCAATCCCCGGAGTGACAGGGAGTCTCTCACTCTCCAATCCTCGGAGTGACAGGGAGTCTCTCACTCTCCAATCCTCGGAGTGACAGGGAGTCTCTCACTCTCCAATCCCCGGAGTGACAGGGAGTGT